>NC_063052.1:37999452-38116952 GCF_018812025.1 Megalobrama amblycephala | reverse complement strand
CGCATCACCCAGCACCTTAGCAACCACCTAGAACACCCTAGCAACCACATGACAACATGTTAAAAACCTTGGCAACTGCATAGCAACACCCTAGCAACACCTTAGAATTGTGGCTGTGAATTGTGCACAGGGATACCCCTACTCTCAGCAGAAAATGTAGTCAATAAATGCATGCTGTTGATAATACAGTACATCATTGTTAAATGTACTGATTGCTTGGTTCTTGAACACACACACACACACATACACACACACACACACACACACACACACACACACACACACACACACACACACACACACAGGCCTATAGCTTTCCTGCTCTTCCTCTCCAGACAAAACAATGGCAGTGTTGTTAAATAGGTCATCTGCACAGGTCTGTGACAGAGAAACAGACACTCCCAAGGTAAAAGGGGACAGATAAAAATAACCACGACTGCAAAACAGCCTGTTCTATCTATAAAGACCTTCAACTCTTTCTCTCCAGCTGAATACAAAAGTACTGAGATCTGCATATTGCACAGTATGTTCTATATATTCTGCCTAAAGCAAGAAACATACAGTTTGTGAATGCTTCTTGTGTTTCTGTGACAGTAACTACTTGTGTATACAGTATAAGAGTATATTTCAGGCCTAATGATATGTGAAACTGGATGCATTATGTAATGAGAAACATCTCAAACAACAGCTGCATTGTTGTGACGTGATGTCACTACATTACTTGTTTAATTCAGCACCAGATCATAACCTTGAATATTAAATAAATATTCTTTTTTTGCCTTTTTGATTTTTTCGTTTTTGCACTTTAATCAAATGAGAGTCGTCACGGTTGGACGGAAACCCACAAAAGATCAAACCTCACGAGACACAGAAGGAATAAGAGGCATCAGGAGGGGCACAAATAAAAATGCACCACTGTAAACACATAAAAATACACACTCATTAACACACACATGCATCTGTGGAGCTTTTAGGGTCAGTTTGCAACAGCGCCATCTTGAGGCTAAAATACACAAGTGCATGACTTTGTATTAGTGTAGGTGGAGATATGATGCAAACCAGATGTGTGTGTGTGTGTGTGTGTGTGTGTGTGTGTGTGTGTGTGTGTCTGTGCGCACTTCTGTTCAAAATGGGTCAGTGATATATTTTTCAAAGAAATAAATACTATTATTCAGCAAGAATATAATAGACTTTTACTTTGATACAATAAGAATAAATTATTTTGATCTTTCTATTCATCAAAGAATCGTGAAAAAAATGTATCACGAAGCTGCACAACCTTTTTCAACATTGATAATAATCAGAAATGTTTCTTAAGCAGCAAATCATCATATTAGAATGATTTCTGAAGGATCATGTGACACTGAAAACTGGAGTAATGATGCTGAAAATTCAGCTTTGCATCACAGTAATAAATTACTTTATAAAATATATTCACATAGAAAAGTTATTTTTACTGTATCTAAATGCAAATAAATAAATGCAGCCTTGGTGAGCAGAAGAGGCTTCTTTCAAACACATTTAAACATCTTATTGACCCAAAACTTTTTCAAGGTAGTGAGTGTGTTTTGTAAGATTGCTCGTTTGTGTGTGTGTGTGTGTGTGTGTGTGTGTGTGTGTGTGTGTGTGTGTGTGTGTGCGTGCGTGCATATACAGTATGTGTGTTTTGTGAGTCTGAGTGTGTGTGTCTTTGTGTCAGGAATGTTGCTGGTCTCCACCCTCGGAGATCTGAGGATGGATGAGGCAGTATGAAGCTGGAGTTTTCTGTGTTGACATCACTCAAACAATCCCACCCTCTGCGTCATTCAACACACACTCATGAACTCATTTCAAAACCTCTCAGTCCAGACTGTCACACAATATCAGCAGAGCTGCTATGCCGATGCACACTACATTCTAAATTCTGACTGTCTCAGATTGTAGAGTAATAATAAAATCATCAAAACTATAACAATTTTAATCAGTAAAACACTAATCTATCAGATTATGTCAGAGAGAATCCATGTGCTGAAAGAGACACCTGTCAGCTGGGTGTCCATCTGTCTCCCTAAAGCAGCCAGAAACACCTCCAAAGTGTGCTAAATATATCTAAAGCTATGACTGAGAGACATCTACCTTCACACCAGGTGTGTGTGAGAGCATAGGAGAGGTCAATAGGTCAAGCTACACTCTTAAAAATAAAGGTTCTTTATTGGAATCAATGGTTCCATGAAGAAACGTTAACATCCATAGAACCTTTCCATTCCAATAAAGATTCTTTATAGTGGAAAAAGGTTCTTTAGATTTTTAAAATGTTCTTTTACTAAGAACTGATCACCGAATTGTTCTTCAGGGACCTGAAATGATTGTTCTACGGCATCACTGTGAATCATAGTGTTACTTAATTTATGGGAAATTACATCATTTATGTATGCAAGTGATGGAGAGGTACCTGTAGTGGCGAGCTCATCGAGAAGTCAATGATGAAGAGCGTAGAGCGTCACGTGAATCCTTTAACACAAAAACACACTGACCATCATAACCACATACAGAAACAGCTCCTTATGTAATTACATGCAAATCAATAATTGCAGCTTCTTTCAGCCAAAACAATGGTTTGATATTTTTCCGTTATCTTTTCATGAGTTGTTTGCATTTCATAATTGTTACTGTTTATATTTTACTAAAATAGTCTATAATAGGCTGTTTAATGGCTGTTCAGTGGCATAGCCACACCCTTATTCACAGCAGACCTGTTGATATAACCTGTGGATCTGATCTTCACCCTGTTGCCATACAATTCACCCATGGATGAATCATGTGAAATCTCATCTGTGCACATTAATGTGTTCAAATCAGCTGAGATTCACTGGAGGAACAGGCTCTGTGAGGCGTTCTCGGTGTAAAAGCAGTGTGTGTGTGTGTGTGTGTGTGTGTGTGTGTAGCTGCTGTCAGTTCTATTTTTAGCTCAGTGATGTGTCCCCCATGCGTCCTATGAGCAGAGGATGCTGAATATATTCTGTACCTGTTACCAAGAGCTCGAAACCCTCAAGAAGAAAACTACAAAAATGATTCCGATTTATTTTACATTTGCATTACATATTTTTACAGTTTACTATTATTACTGATTAGACTGTATTATAAGCCATTATATATGCTAAATTTATGAAATAGATTTTCATGTAAAATTGCTCCAATTAATACCATTTAATTGCATGCATTACAATGCCACATAAATGCATGCCTGTAATTTTACACAAAAGCTGTGATCGATCTGATTGAAGTTTGGACAACAATTTTATTCAAACAAAAAATTCAACAGTGCATCCATCTATCTATCTATCTATCTAAAAGGATGATAAAATAAGACATGCAGCTGGCACTCACCTGTAAAAGTGTATATCTGTTTCTGCTCGGTTGTGGGATGCTGTGAGAGAAACGATGGCGATCACACACTCATTCATAAAAACGCACCGCGGATCTTCAGCGCTCACAGTAGACGAACGCGCGCGCGCGCAGCAGCCAGACGCGAGATCTAAAAATAGCGCACCCGCGCAACAGAAGAGATGCAGCAAAAGAACCCGTTACTCTCACTGACTGTCTCTCACATCACAATACTGTCTTATGTTACTCAAGACATGCTGACAGTCTAAATAACATAATGCAATGGGTGTCACAGGATCTTTTGCATCATGATACAGGCGTTCTGACACACATATCAAAGATAAAATCTATAGCACATTTTATTTTGCTTTATTTTAATTTCATTTAGACTATCAGCATCAGTTGTAAAAATTGAGCCTACGTTATAGTAAAGAAAAATCACAAATGAGATATTTCAAGTTTGTCATATCATTAACGCAAGTGAAAATCTTTGTGCATGGATCCTAGCAGTAATGCATCACAAGCAATGTAACAAATAATTAACTACACACACACAAACAAATGCACTAATAAATACACTTTACACAAAAATATCCCCTTAAAATTTGATTTTGCCAAGTAAGACATGCTCCTGGAACAGAATTCCTGACTGAAAGTTTAGTCCTAACCCTATCCTACCCTATAACACTACCCATAAGTTATCCCTAAAATCAGAGGGAAATGATAATCTAACCCTGGTTGTAAGCATAAACTTGACATAAACTGTAAACTTGTCCCTCAAATCCGACTGGTTGATTGGAATGTTGTTCCAGGATCAACAAGAATGTTGTAAATCACATTCAAAGTAGCCTACCAAAAGATACTTTGATACCTTAAAGAAATGATTACCAGTTATAGGAAAAAATACTGTTTTGTAAATGTTAAAAAAATAATGTTATTTGTCAACTACGCTATCCCTATATGCCTAATCATCAAAGCATTTATTTACATTCAGCATGAGTGAGCAACTCTGTATTCCATTTTTATTAAATCATCATCCAACAAGGCTTATCAGTATATCACATTTGTCAGGAAATCATGTGCATTACTGCAGTTGGTATTTTCATCTCCTGATTCTTCCTGATCTATCTGTTCTTCTCACTTATGGTCATAAACCTAAACAAGGTCCAAAGTTTATTTAGGATCATTCAGTGTGACGTAATAGCCCAGTGTCAACCTGTCTTTATATCCTGTTATGTGACTGATATGGAGGAAACTTGGATTTCTGACTTGGACTACTTTATAAAATTAAGACTTAGCCTATGATGCATAGGCTTACCTGGAATCTGAAATGGAATAGAAATGTGAAGATTATTCTTCATTTGTACTTCAGTACCTAATGTATCTGATGATGGTTCTCTCGTCCCTTCCTCACCCCTGCCTGCAGTGTGACCCGAGCGGGGCTTTCAGCAACTGGAAACAGGTAAATGCCAATAGCAGCAGGTTAAAATTGAATACATTTATATAAAAAGAGAAAAAAATCAAGCTTTTACACCAGCTAACAAAAATGTGTTGTAAAACATTTAACTAATGTTCCCGTTAGGTTATTAAAGCATTATATGTTCTGAACGTTCAAAATGTCCATTTTTAAATGCTTTTTTCTTGGTTATACGAACGTTAAAGGATTAGTTCACTTTCAAAAAAATGTTCCTGATAATTTACTCACCCCCATGTCATCCAAGATGTTCATGTCTTTCTTTCTTCAGTCCAAAAGAAATTAAGGTTTTTGATGAAAACATTCCAGGATTATTCTCATTATAGTGGACTTCACTGGTCTTCAAACGGCTGAAGGTCAAAATGACAGTTTCAGCGCAGCTTCAAAGGGCTTTAAACGATACCAGATGAGGAATAAGAGTCTTATCTAGAGAAACCATCGGTCAAAAAAAATGAAAATGTATATAAACAAATGATCTCCTTGCATGTGCTTCCGCCAAAACCGCTCTTTCGTATTCTTCAAAAAGCTTATGCTGTATGTTCTACACCTTCCCTATTCTACTTACAGAACGAACGCAGCGCCAATTCCGTTTTTTTCCGTAAGTAGAATAGGACATACAGCGTAAGCTTTTTAAAGTATACGAAAGTGCTGTTTTGGCGGAAGCACGTGCGAGGCGATCATTCGTGTTTATAAAGCATATACAGTTGTATTTTTTTCGAAAATGATCGATAGTTTTGTCATGGTATCATACCTCGTCTGGTATCGTTTAAAGCCCTTTGAAGCTGCATTGAAACTGTAATTTTGACCTTCAACCGTTTGGAGACCATTGAAATCCACTATAAAGAGAATAATCCTGGAATGTGGGGGTAAGTAAATTATCAGGAAAATTTTATTTGAAAGTGAACTAATCCTTTAAGGGAACATTCGATTTTATCATTCTGCAAACATTATGGGAATGTTACTTTTGAACGTTCTAAACATTCTAAAACAAGTAGTAACATTTAAAAAATGTTAGACGAATGTCCAACCTAAAACGTTTCAGAAAAATACGTGTTTATAAAAATATTTTTGTGCTGACGTTTTAAAAACATTATTAGATACATTTAAACGAACGTTCTATTGGAAGAACGTTTGTTCAGAAAACACCACGCCAACGTTCTGAGAACATTCCTGTTACCAGTGAACATCCTTCATGCGATGTTTACACAGACTAGAACACTTGTAGCGTTTCTTTGTCACATGATGAGAGAGTAGGTCAAAACTGCTG
Organism: Megalobrama amblycephala; assembly: GCF_018812025.1. Lineage (NCBI taxonomy): Eukaryota > Metazoa > Chordata > Actinopteri > Cypriniformes > Xenocyprididae > Megalobrama > Megalobrama amblycephala. The sequence goes on along the minus strand of NC_063052.1, from coordinate 38,110,848 downwards.
TATCAGTGCTGGCTCAGCAGAAGACTGCGTTCAAATGACGCACGATTTCTGAAAAAAACAAGAATAGATTGTGAATTATTTTTTCCACAAGCCGAGGTACGTTACTATTATAGATCGTTGATGCGTGTCTGGGCTATTTAAATTTACTAAATATCATAAAGCACGAGTCACGGGTAAGATAGGTGTGTCAACACACGCTGACCAATCACAGAATACGTTATAGGTAACTTTTTGACTAGTATGCCCACTCCAGAAACACACAGAATACTATAGGGCTCACGGCTATCTAACATTATAAATGAGGCACTATATTCAAATATATATATATACTCATCATGAAGTTAAATATAGCCTATTTCAGAAGATTTTTATTAAAAAAATAATATTATTTGGAGAATTCAGGAAGTCTTCCGGGTGATAGAATTCTGCCAACCAATCAGTGCCTGCTTTTCTCCTCACATGACCTCTCCTCAGAACGCTCCGGAGTGTTTGCTCTAGTTTTGCGTTGAGACTCCTTGTCGAGCTCGCGCTCATGGCGGCTGCAGGGAGGGCGCGCGCAGTCCTGAAGCGCCTCAGTTTATGAACGTGAGAAGAAAGAAAAACGCTAAAAATGTGGCGGGGATAAACAAAACAACCGTTTTTACATTTTAAATAATGTTTGCAGAGGTAAGCCACGATTTCCCCTCATTGGATAGATAGTTGTGTCTTTTATTGTATTTCCTGCTGCTGTTAGCTTAGCCGTGTGTTACCTGAGCAGGTAAATAAACACACACACACTGAAGTACACACACAGTTATACACATTAACACACACATGCGCGTCTTGTGTGCGGGATTACACACACTAATGCGATGAGATTAGATGTTTCTGAGCAGTGACAGTAAGTCTTCAGCTAGCTCAGCTAACATCAGCTGTCTGTATGTATTTACATGTATGTGTGTTTACGTGAGTAATGTGTGTGTGTGACAGTTGTGTGTTTAGGGGCCATGGGTGGAGATGATGGGCTTTTGTGTGTTTTCTGCGTTTCTCTGCCTGGCTGATGTTGAGAATTGCTGGAAATGAAAAGATTTCGTGCCAGTGTATGTGTCATTTGAGCGTCTGATTAAGTATTTACATTATGTTGAAGTAAAATGCTAGTTTTATAGTGTGTATGGGAGAAATAAACCCTTGTAAAGGTTGCAGTTCAGGGCATAAAGTTAGCTATGATGATAACACACATTGTTTTTTGTGTCAGTGTCAGTATCTGATCATAATGTTGATATTAAAAACATAATGAATACAAAGTAAAAACATCTGTTTAAAGGGTTAGTTCACCCAAAAATGAAAGTAATGTCATTTATTACTCCCCCTCATGCCGTTCCACACCTGTAAGTCCTTCATTAATCTTCGGAACACAAATTAAGATATTTTTGATGAAATCCAATGGCTCGGTGAGGCCTGCATAGCCAGCGATGACATTTCCTCTCTCAAGATCCATTAATGTACTAAAAACATATTTAAATCAGTTCATGTGAGTACAGTGGTTCAATATTAATATTATAAAGCAACGAGAATATTTTTGGTGCGCCAAAAAAACAAAATAACGACTTATATAGTGATGGCCGATTTCAAAACACTGCTTCAGGAAGCTTCAGAGCATGAATCAGCGTGTCGAATCATGATTCGGATCGCGTGTCAAACCGCCAAACTGCTGAAATCACGTGACTTTGGCGCTCCGAACCGCTGATTCGATACGCTGAATCATAACGTTCCGAAACTTCCTGAAGCAGTGTTTTGAAATCGGCCATCTCTATATAAGTCGTTATTTTGTTTTTTTGGTACACAAAAAATATTCTCGTCGCTTTATAATATTAATATTGAACCACTGTACTCACATGAACTGATTTAAATATGTTTTTAGTACCTTTATGGATCTTGAGAGAGGAAATGTCATTGCTTCCTATGCAGGCCTCACGGAGCCATCGGATTTCAACAAAAATATCTCAATTTGTGTCCTGAAGATTAACGAAGGTCTTACGGGTGTGGAACGACATGAGGGGGAGTAATAAATGACAGAATTTTAATTTTTGGGTGAACTAACCCTTTAAGCTGTATACTTTCTGGTTATGAATATGTTTTTGTTGAGAAGCCTGGTTTTGTTTCTTTTGTATATTTTGTTTTGTATTATATTGTTTATTTTAGTAAACCATAAACATATAATGAGAGGTTGAAATAACATAACACTTTTCTTATGTTATTTCCACCTCTCATTATATGTTTATTGTTTACTAAAATAAATACTTAATACTTAAATTAGAAAAACTTGTTTTGTTAAAATGTAGTCCAGATTGTAACGTTTGTTATATCATGCCTGGATGTGGTATTTCAGTCTCCGATCTTCTACTTGTAAAGTGTAAACATCTATTTTGCCTTTATGGGGCAATTAAACCCATGCAGACTTTGTTTCGGGATGATAAAGTTAGTCGAGTTCAGCCTGCTTGTGTGACAGTGTTCTTGTGTGTGAATTTTATTTCAGTTTCTGTGCATATACTTATAAAGTGACAAACTTGTTTGGACTCTAAGCAATATTTAAACCTATGCAAACATGTGGTATAGTTGGTTATGGTGGCAAGATAACAGTGTGGTTGCATGACATTTGCTGTGTGGAGCTTCTAATTATATAGTTTTTAAAGTAAACATCTGTTTGGGACATTTGCAATAAGCAGACTGTCTGGTTGCACTTATTTTTCAGGTGCATGCTGTATGCATGCAATTTTAGCATCAAATCTAGTAACACCGAACAACAGGAAAAGTCATAGAAATTACCAAAAGCCATAGAAATATATGGGAACCTGATTTTTTTGTGAATATGTGTGCTATCTTTTAGCTGTGAATGATTGTTTAAAGTCATGCAAATATTGTATTATAATTATTTATGATGATAGACCTGATAAGAGTCTTGTTGTCTGACACTTGCCCTGTGTTGGGGTTATTTTAGTTTATTTATCCCATTTATTTAAATTTTTAAAGTAAATTCAAGATTAAAAACCTGTTTTGTGATGAAGACAAGCCTGTCAATTGGTTGCATGCCATATTTCATCGCTGGAAATCATGCATTTGCCAAAAGTTTCACTGCATTGGTGAAGTCTGGTTGTATTTCGTCACCTGATGACAGGTGGATGAGGCGAATCCTCTTTAGTCACATGACCCGCTGTAAGAACGTCCACACGTGTCTCTGCGGACATATCAGGACTTGAACGCGTTCGCTCCGTCTTTGCATTTTAGGGCTGGACCTTGAAGTTAATGCATTACTACAATTGTTTTACTAGCCTGGTGAACCAAAGCGTTTCAGGACAGCCTGCAGTGATGCATGTGACGTTATATTACAGGTCATTTTGTTTGTTTGCAGTAAATAAGAATGGAATTATAATCATATAGAATTATAAGAATGTCATGCACAAACAGCAGGGTTTTTTCACATTTGTTTCTTCATTCCTTTTGTTTTTTCTCAGGAGTAAATTATAAGTATGTGTTCTTGTATGGTATACGGCTTGGTTGTGTGTCAACAGAGGAATGCAAAACTGTAAATGGCCTGCAGCACTTGACTCAGAGTCAGGCTCGTGTTACGACACGAGTAGCTCAGTTCACCTGTGCGCTGAAGCTATCCCAGCATGCTGGACGCAGTCTCTGCGTGTGCCCTGTTTATGCCCATCAGAGCTGTCCGATATATGCTCATGTAAATCTCATTATCTGCTCCTTATCAAAGCTTTGTGAAGCTGTGTTAATTAGCTGGGTGTTATTATCTAATACTGCCAGGCTGTTATTTCACAGCTACACCATGTTTGTAGCCTGTGCAATGAAGGAATGTGTTTGTTTTTGCAGTGATATAGTTATATGTAACTAGGGATGGGTATCGTTAAGGTTTTAACGGTATTACTACTTTTACCGATACTGCTTATCGATCCGGTACTTTAACGGTATTCTTATTGGTACTTTTTGTTTATATATATATATATATATATATATATATATATATATATATATATATATATATATATATATATATATATATGACCAGCATTTTTGTTATTTTTATATAAGATACAGTAAGAACATGAACAAAGAAACAAAGTAAAACAAACTGACAAATACAATAAAACAAAGATACAAATTAAATAAAGTGCTTTCATTTGTTCATGTGTTCAGGTAGGGCTGGGCGATATATCGCATGCGATTCTCACGCGCATTTCGTCAGTAAAGCCGCTTCCCTGATTACCGGTAAATCTCCATCACCTGCTTTCAAATGGAGCGCCATTTAACTGACAGAGCCGTAGTTCACTGATAAGCCACGCAATATCACGTTCATATCGCAGATGAATCGCCTTCGATAATGAACGCGATATTTGCGTGGCTTATCAGTGAACTACGGCTCTGTCTGTTAAATGGCGCTCCATTTGAAAGCAGGTGATGGCGATTTAGCGGTAATCAGGGAACCGGCTTTACTGACGAAATGCGCGTGGGAATCGCATGCGATATATCGCCCAGCCCTATGTCCTAATATTATTGCATACAGACACAGCTGACGACTCTGGCGAGAGAGAATTCGCAAGATAATGTCTATATAGCAATAATAAATGCACATGTATTTTCTTCATCATTTCTCCAGTACTGATAGCAGAAGCGTTAATGTCAGAGCTTATCGATACACCGGTCTTTCAGAATTTAGCCCCAGGGCCAATTTAATACGGGGTTTTGGTACCCATCCCTATATGTAACAAGATTTTCTTTCAACTGTTTTATCATCTGCCAGGCAAAAATATTATGTCTGATTTAGGGATGCACCAATATGAACATTTTGGCCGATACCGATAACCGATAAATCTTTATATTTAAAAGCCGATAACCTACATTGGCCGATTAATCTATATCCAAATTTGTATATAATTTTTGAGAGTCTGATTACAAAAAAAAGTTTCACATGATTTTTTCACTTGTTGTATCATTTGTCAGGCAAAAATATTATGTCTGATTTAGGGATGCACCGATATGAACGTATTGGCTGATACCTATAACCGATAATTCTTTATATTTGAAAGATGATAACCGATATATTGGCCGATTAATGTAATATAATTTGAGAGCCTGATTACAAAAACAAGTTTCACATGATTTTTTCACTTGTTGTATCATTTGTCAGGCAAAAATATTATGTCTGATTTAGGGATGCACCGATATGAACGTATTGGCCAATACCTATAACCGATAATTCTTTATATTTGAAAGTTGATAACCGATATATTGGCCGATTAATGTAATATAATTTGAGAGCCTGATTACAAAAACAAGTTTCACAAGATTTTGTTTCACTTGTTGTATCATTTGTCAGGCAAAAATATTATGCTTGATTTAGGGATGCACCGATATGAAAATTTTGGCTGAAACCTATAACCGATAATTCTTTATATTTGAAAGATGATAACTGATAAATTGCCCGATTAATCTAAATCCAAATTTTTATATCATTTTTGAGAGCCTGATGACGAAAGCAAAAGTCTCATCATTAAAACCCATGTCCCAAGCACAAAATTATAATGTTTTCATTATAATTTCATGTAGCCTATATGACAGACTTGTGCTGCACGTTGCACTTAACTGTATTTTCCATTTTGAAGTGGCATTTTCATGCATCCCTAGTCTGATTTCTTAGAAGAGTAATAGATCTCTAAAGTATGAGTCATAGTTATAGTAATAGTTATGTTTGTCTTAACAAACACTACTTGATTTCTCAGGGGTGACATTTTAAGAACATTATTTTATTTAAATGGCAATAAGTTTAATGTAGTTTTTTGGTCTGTAGAAAACTTTTACTCTTTTATTTATATATATATATATATATATATATATATATATATATATATATATATATATATATATATATACATTCAGAAGGCATAGATCTGGATTATACACACAGCTTTTGGTCTCAGGGCATCGGCACTTGAGCCTGGGGTATTTACACCGGTCTTAAAATAGACTTCTGAGACCAGCCTGAATTAAATGCCAAAGCCTGATGAGTTTTGTGCGAGATCACTCTTCAAACCTTTGGGAACTATTTGACACTCACGGAGATCATCCTATGAGCTCTCCTCAGCGCCAATTCACCCTCACTTTATTGGGTTGGAGTGTGTGTAATGGCTTTATCTTAGCTGAGGATCATGTTCTAGAAACATCCATGTATTTAGGCCGACAGCCGTACCATGCACTGCCATGCAGCATAATGTTAATGAATTTTGCTGTTTAAGAAGATGGAGCTTGTTTGCTCCTGTCTGTGAATAATAATCTTAAGCTGGCTAAAGTCTTTGGTGACCCGTTCTGTGAAGACAGAATGAGATCATCACTGTTAAGAGTCCTATTAATGTTACAGCTTTATACCTTTCTGTCTCATATCAAAGCCTGATGATTAATTCGTTTATTAGACTGTAACAATGTCCTCTTGCATCTGTCCTCAAACTCACAGCATGTCTCTTTTACTGGATGGAGAAGACTGTCACCTCATGTTTGGGTCAGGGCTGCACGATATTGGAAAAAACTGACATTGCAATGTTTTGTTTGTCTTCGATATATATTATGATATGAAAACAATTTCACCAGGTGACTTGAATAGCTCTATTTGAAAAGAATAAATCATTCTAGAATGATTGGTGTGATTTTGTAGGCAAGTGAATCTGCATGGAAAATAATAAACAAATTACAGGCATAGATAATTACAATAGAACAAATGTACTAATGGAATAAACAGCACTGTAAAAAATCCACTGTAAATAATTCTGGAAAAAATACAGTAAAAATGTAAACATATTTACAGAACAACCTGTAAATTTTACAATATAAAATTGTAATTTACTAACAAAAAAAAAAAAATTTAAACCAAGTAATTCAACAATGCACACTGCTACTAATATCTGTTTTGTACCTTTAATATATACTGACAATCACCATAGTAATGCAGGTGGTAAAAGAGAAAGATATGGAGTCAAATTAATGCCTTAAAGTTTTGCACAAAAATAAAGTTTTGCAAAAAAAAAAAAAGAATTGAGCAATAAAAAAATGTTTTGCAAACAAAAATAAAGAATTGCAAAGGAAAAATAAAGTATTGAGCAGAAAAAAATAAGTTTTGCAAACAAAAATAATACATTGCAGAATAAAATAACGTAGTGCAAAAATAAAAATATAATCAATTACAAAAATCAATGACAGCTGTAATCCTATTTTATCTTTGCCACATATTTTTCATGCTCAGACCTACTAAATCATTTGCAACGCTCATTTTATTCTGCGTTTCAGTCAAGCGTGCGCTCACGATACCGGTTTTCTTTTGCGCTGCACTTTTCTGTGCGGTTCTCTTTATGGCACTGGTTTGACGTGGGGGTGGAGTCAAGAAACGGGGGCACGCCCCCGCGAAACATGTCATCGGCAGGAGACGCAGATCGCAACAGAACAGATCAAGCATAGAGACAGAGCGCATTTATTATAATCTCCATTGACTTTGTATTGTGTGAGGCTGCCTTCTTGTCTTTTCTGACTCATTACAAAAAACAGAACAATGCCTAAAAGGTGCTCTGTGACAAGATGTACAGCTAACAAGCTAGAAAACCCAGAAATAAGTTTTTATAAGCTGTCGACCCCAAAAAACGAATGTTTAAGGACACAAAAGTGGATACAGGCAGTGAGACAGAGCGCAACGGGTCATATTACTATAAGAAATGCATTGGAGGGGGTCGTAATCGGCGACAACATATGCTAAACAAACCAACAAAAACAAACCATTAATTATTTTTAACCATGTCTAAGAATTATTTCACCTGTCGCCGATTACGTTCCCCTCCAGTGCATTTCGCGGGGGCGTGCCCCCGTTTCTTGACTCCACCCCCACGTCAAACCAGTGCCATAAAGAGAACCGCACAGAAAAGTGCAGCGCAAAAGAAAACCGGTATTATTTTTGTTTGCAAAACTTTAAGGCATTAATTTTACTCCATAGAAAGAATCATGAATAAGTTTATCACAAGTGGGGTTGTCAAAATTACCGACTTCGGTACCAAGTTGGTACTGAAATTTAAAAAATGTGAAGATACCAGCATTTCCCCCTAGTATTGTTAAACGCCTCTGATTGGCCATTGTGTTCACGTGCTCAACAGATACATCTGTGATTGTCTACAATGATCAATGCTTCAAAAACATGTTTTTGTAGCTTTTCCATAGGCAAAAGTATATACTAGTATATAGAAGGTGCACAGAGTCAAGTTCAGTGTTTGCGTGCTGTCTGCGCGGCTCTGTGTGTGCGCACTGAAAACAGCGTGTGAGTTCTGAATTGAGTTCTCTTTCACATCTTCTTGTGCTCGAATGGTTTAAAATTACTTGAATGTTTAAAATGAAACGTGCAAATGATAAACTTTGACTGTATGATGGTTAAACTTTGCAATTAATCCGAGAATCACGTGCGTTTCGAACCATGGGTACTGTACTGGTCAACTACAGTACGATCCCATTGCACAAGGATGCACACGTCACGATATCGATGCTAAAACAATATTTCGTGCAGCCCTACCTTATGTGATCTGCTCTGATGTGAAAACTCTGATGTTAAAGATAAAACGGCTGTTGGATTATTGTGTGTTTGACAACAAAGAGAGCAGCTTTGGTTTTCTAGTCCACCGTATGTTGTAATCTGCTTTTATCTTCTTTAGAGGTGAGTTTGGTCATGATAACGGGTTTTTTAGAGCACATGGAAAACTTCCCACAGTCAGGGACATTTTCCAAACGGTTAGATTGCATGTGCGCTTGTGCAAATCTCTTTATCTAAAAAACACAGTGCATAAACTGCTAATATTAACTAGTCCTAATAGACATTTTGAACTGAAAGATTTTTCTCTGATTAGGCTTTTTCTTTGGTTTTCCTTTTCTCTGTTATCTGGTGTCACTGTTTTGATGACGCTTACTTGCACAGTAGACACGTTCATTGCACTTTATCATTTTGAGGTAGAAACATTGGGACTCTTTAACTCTGTAGAGAAACTGTGTTTCTCATTTGTGGTGACCTTGTTCGTCATTACATGGGATGTAGTCTGTCTGTCATCCTCTAACGTGTGAACAAAAAAGAAAAAAAGGAACTACACCAACTATTTAATCAATTGAAATGGTCATTGTTTAGTATTTACTCATCCTTCAAAATAAGCACAAAAGCACCTTTAGCATTGTCTATATGACTTTTTTTTACTAGGGGTGTGACGAGACGGCTCACAAGACGAGACAAGATTGAGTTCACGAGAACGAGACAATACTTTTCACAATATTTCTAAGAAATCCTCAGTGATGAAATACATGACTAGAAAAATAGTCTGCAGGTGCATTTGAAATGTTTTAACTAGTCATCTTTGTCATTTCAGTTCTACTTTCTGAGAATGAATTATCATATGCAGTAAAAGACAACAATACTCAAGCACTGTAAAAGGTCAACTGACTGGCTTCTCTCTGTGTGATTTCATTTGAGAACTTTTGACCTCCTAACTGAATTCCTTTCCACAAATTGATCATAGAAATATAATAAAAATGAATAACACAGTTTCTCTTTCTCTTAGTCTTAAGTGAAAACAATAAGTGCAACTATAATCAAAGCACTCTCTCAATATTCAAAGTGCAAATAGAGACCCAATTTTTCTTCATGCCTGATACAGAGCTAAGAGATGGTTACACCTACACAGCCCAGCCTAAGATAGCTTTCATATTGGGAGATATTTGCATGTATCAGGGAGTATTGAAATCGTGTTTGAATGCGTGCACTCATTTTACTCTCGATTTCGTGATCACACGTACTCTGTGAATAGAGAGCCGCGATGCTGAGCATGAATTCTACAAGATAAGACATTTTTCGGACGCTTAGGCTCTGTTGTGCAACAAATCCTCCGCCATGGTCTTGTCAGTCATCTCATCACTTACTTTCGTCACGTGATAAGTGAACTCCAATTCCTGCTGCTCATGTTGGATGAGCTGTTATCCAACTAAATTAAATGGATTTATTTGATTATAAAAAGCAAAACGACAGTGGAGGTGTAATGTAAACGTGGCATATTCTATCCTAATTTCACCCTCACACTCTGTCATGGCAGTATCGCGAGACAGCTTTTCACCTCGACGAGAAATCTCATCACACATAAGTTCTCGTCACACCCCTGCTTTTTACCCATCTTTTGATTTCATACAACTAACTGGTCAAAATTCATTATTCACTGATAATCTTCCCCTCAAAATCAACTGAACAGTGAACTGGTGCAAACAGATTATTGATAATGACTTAAATTTCAGCTCAGACATTGTGTTGAACATTTTTATGGTGCTTTTTGTCATTTTAGGCAAGGATGTTCTACAGAAATTCATTTGTGTTCCGTGGATGAAAGAAACAATTTTGGAACGACATAATGAGGGTGAATAAATAAAGACAGAAGTTTAATTTTTTGGCTGAATTATTCCCTTAATTGAGACAAACAACAAACAGACATGAATGATTTCTCAAATCATGTCTGTTGAGGAGAGATGTGCTGGTACTTTACAAAGTAATCAGACTCATGATTGTACATAATAGACAATAAAACAGGTGATAAAATCCCACAGATGGACATTAAAAGATAGGCACAAGCTAATTAGAGACAAAGGATCACTGAGACTTCAGGGTGCAGTACTCTTATAAGTTGAGTCTTAAGCAATCCTCATAAAAAGACCAAGCAAGATAATGTAAAAATGTCATTTGTCTTGCTCTAATAGCATCCACCATAGCGATTTGTTGTTTGTAAGCTGATGGAATAGTTTGCCAGCGGCTGATTTGCAGTCCTGTGACACTCCACACGTGTGAAAGCCTGTCTGTTCGTCTCTTTAACACATACGTGCATTGTGCCTGTGGTATAGGATGATCTCTAGAACTCTACAGCAGCATCCAGAGCAGATTTGTTATGCTGTTTGTCCAAATCCACAGGATGTCAGCACAAGTCATGAATGATCTGATTCAACAGGTTACAGAGGTCAGCAGGTCAGGACTAGAGTTTGTGGTACTGTGATGAATCACAGAGTTAAATCAGTGCTTTTACAGCTTGTTCTGGACAAAAACTGCACACTTTGACAGGAAAAGATTATTTGATTGACTTGTACAGTGGCCAACCATTCATCTTTTATATGACGTTTAGAGGTGAAATCATAGATATCTAGATTGCTTTCTTTTACTCTTTTGCCATTTCTTTTTTTTTACACTCTCTTTGGACTTTATTTTCTCATTTTCTTTTGCTCTCATTATTTTCTCCATTACGAACATTTCCAGAGTTCTCAGAAGCAGAAGTCGTCATAGATTTGGAAACTTCTATAGTGGTGAACTGAAACTACGACAAATTACGTGCTCATTTGGTCCAATAATAAAAGAAAAAAAATCCATAAGAGTTTTTGTGACTTTCCAAAGGGGGAAAAAAAATGAGAGATTGATTATGTTAATCAGTTGTATTGGAAACACTCACTCAGCAGCATTAACTAGATTTCTGTAACTTTATGTCAGGGTAATATAACAGAAAGTATAGTGTTATAAATGTATATAATTACTTTTTAAAAATGTATTGAAATATAGAAAACATGCAAGATTTACACCGTTAAAGTCACCATGAAATCAAAATTAACAATTGTTGTTTTTTAAGGAATATTGCATTATTTATTATAAATGATTAATCCATGCACATCATTATATTTTTTAATTCATGTGCCTCGCAGTCTTTAATCAGAATAACTTCCCCTCCCTTTTGTAACTTGGGTAAAGTTGGTTTTATATTCGCACATTCACACTTCTGATAAATTCAGACTTTCCAATAAATGTGCAATAAATTAATGTTTGCGAATTTTAAGCAGCGACATGATATTGACAACCAACGATTGTCAACTTACAACATTTTTCTCAGTCGATCAAAATTGGCAAGTATTGTTTTAATGGCATATTTACTTGTGAATGTCCACTGAATGTCCAATGTAGTGTGATTAACAAAGCTATTGAATACGGATGTCCGAATGTGCGAATATAAAACCAACTTTACCCAAGTCCTCTTGCAGTGACATCTCTTCTCTGATGATGTGTTTACTGATGTGAGGGCGGGGCAACCTGTCACTCACATGAGATCCACCAATAGCAAACCACAACTATCCAATCAATTCTCCATGGACAGTATCAAGTCCCGCCCTACATTTGTTCTTGTTCCAGAAGCCGTTTCACTCAGATATACGGCACAATAGAGAATAAAAGACTATCACAGCTTCTGTTTCATGCTGACTTTAATAACTGTGGAAATGCGTCATCACAGTCTATGAAAAAGGTCCATGAACATTTGATCATATTTTTAGGTGATGTTTATTTAACACACGTCAGCAGAGCAGGACACACTCCAGGTCTGACCCTTCAGATCTGAGGCGCACAGAGAGATGTGTGTTAGGGTTTGTGTGTGTGTGTGAGAGAGAGAGAGAGAGCGATCATCTCAGGAGAAGGAAGGGAAGGCCAGAGATTGGGTCACTGAGTTTCCTGTCCTGGAAAAAACAGGAAACCTGTCCACTGGACCCATTCTCAGTCACACTCTCTTGTCTCATCTGTGTCATCTCTCCTATGGTCTTTTAAAAACCTTTACCCGTCTGCTGCCAGCTCCAGCAGCGAATTCATTTCCTCTTCCGGATCTTTGTTATGATGATGATGATCAGGAGCAAAAAAACTTTTTTTGCATTTTGCCAAGTTGGCCTCAAACTTTGCTACTTTAATTGTAATGCAAGAATGAGAATCTGACTGATTTTGTCTGGCAAGAGTGAATCACATTAAAGAGATTTATAAATGCTAAAGAAAAGTTTCACCTATTTGAACAGTAGCAAAAGTATTTTTCTACACCTTAAGCCACAACATGTGAGTACAAACAAAATCACAAAGAGCCTGTTTTTGTGACAGGTGCTCGCAACAAAACAGTGCCACTGTCCTGGATATAAAACATTATTTTAATGAAATAGTGCAAAATGCAATTACATGGCCAGGAAATTTCCTCAATTCACCCGTGTTTTCAAAAAACATTGTAGACCCTGATGATGATGATGTTTAATTTCAGTTGTTCAGTAGCTGTGGTTGTGACATGGCTTTTCTTCTGTATTTTCAATTATGCTGCTTTCATTCTGATCAATTTGCGAGAGCACTCACAGTGAGCCAAAGATAAGAAATAATGTTGTTAACTATGTGTTGTCTTTCAGGCCAGTCTGTCCATCTGGGGATGGGGGGGTCTGGGAGTCGTCCTCTTCCTCATCTCATTTGGACCCTTTGCCATCTTTTATCTGGCCTTCTACATCCTCTGTTTCATTGGAGGGTAAGTGGATCACAACTAATACTTGTTTCAAACACCATCGGTGTGCGTTAACATCTGTAACACCTTGATGCTCTAGTATGATGCTGCAATCTCACTCTCCTCTCTCTCCAGGGGTTTTGTAGTGCTGCTTTTATTTGGAAAGACAAACTCAGAGAAGCACCTGGAAAGGTGCGAACACTCCTACCTGCCATCTACACAGCCGGCCATACTGAAGGTGTGCAAACGCTCGCATATCTGTCTTCCTTTTGATTTGGTTTTAATTTATTGTATTTACCATAACACACAAAAGCATTTGTAATGCATTTAAGCAATACAATTGCTTAACAATTGCGTGATATAAAGTCAAATTGTGTGATTAAAAACTCACAATTGTGAGAAAAGTCAGAATTGCATGATATAAAGTCGCAATTCTGACTTTTCTCGCAATTGTGAGTCTTTAATCTTTTAATCTAGTTTACTTGCAATTCTCACTTTATATCACACTGTTCTGACTTTAAAACTCAAAGAATTGTGAGATAAAAAGTGGCGTAAACAAACTTCCATAGCTTTGAGTTTTTGTGTGTCTAAGACATATTTTTATATCAAGTGAAATGCATGTGAAGTGACTGAGTTTTAAGTCTGTATTTGTTCCTCAGGTTTCGGAAGAGATGAAATCAGAGTCCAAACCCATCAAGATCGACCGTCGTCTGACAGGATCCAATATCATAGATGAGCCACTGCAGCAGGTACTGTCAACAAAACCAAACAGACCGATGAACATGACGCGGCTGAAAGTGCTCGCTTGTGTGTTTGAGGAACATGTGGTTTCTCTACTGATGAGGATTTCTCAGACTGTCGAGTCGTCGCTTCACAAACATTGTTTGTTTCTGCCTGTGACATGAGTAAGATGCTGGATCAGCTAGTTTGAGAGTTTAGGCTGAACTGGAGTTTTTTTATAAAACTGATGAGCACATGACACTCGCTTCAGCTTGTTTTCAGTCAGTGCTCTCACATGCTTTACTGAATCAGGTTTGAGTCTGCTTACAATGCATATATTCTGCTAGGGTCACTTTTTTGATGGGACCATTTTCTACACTTTAGCTTTTATTTGCTTCCATAAAGGCTACTTTTATTGTTAGTCAAATAGGTTCCTCACACCATAAAACCGCAATGTTGTTGTTCCATGACAATTTTCCACCCTCTCTTTGACATTTAGAAAACAGTTTTTTTACTACTACACCTTGGATATGTAAGTGACATACCCGTCTCACTTAAATTGTTGTTTAAGTTGCGAAATACTGAAAACATTCGAGCGATTGTACATTGCAACACCTAGTCAGCTGCCCGCATAGACGGCTAACTTTTAACACATCATCCTAACTCTCATGTACTATGATTTAGAACGCTCTACATAGGCAGCAACAATTATATGAGATATAACGACGATTTAATGACGATGTAACAATCAAGCAGTTTTGATTTGCTATATAGTATGTGCCACTGAACATGAGTGTGCTGTATGTATCCGGGTAAAGTTGGACATACTTAATAGTTGTATAATTCATTATTAATCATTAATTCAATAATTTCCGTTAAATTTAATACATTTTTATTTAAATCTTTGCAGTGCATTTTTGGATTAGTCTACCTGAGAAGTTAGCTAAAACAAGGTATCTTAGAAGGCAGCATGATGTTTCCTACTGTTTTGAACAGCCTCCATGTGGGAAGTGTGCCTTTTCTATTATATGACCCTGTTAAAATCGTAGTATAAGAGCTCTTCATGACCAAAATCATTGTGTAACTCATTCTATACTAGTCTGACGTTTTGAGGAAATTGTGTTAAAGTTAAACGCAGTCATGAGAGTGTGTCAGCAGGTTTGCGAGCTGTTCTGTTCAGTGTGGACCCCTTTGTGGTAGAAGTGATGGGTTATTGTGCCTGTGCCAAGAATTCAGGGCACATGATTGAGAAAAATACATTTCCTTGTGCCTGATGTTTTTCGCACACATATGTACTCATGTATATTAAGAGTGTGCGGCATAACTTTTTCAATTTGGGGTGATATTTGCCACATTAAACTGATTTCCTGGGGCATTTTTACTTTTATAAGGGCAATGTTTTCTAATCTTATTAGATGTGTGCATCATCTTTTTAAATGAAATACTTTATTTGAACAATGTCTGAAACTTTGTGTTGCTAGCACTTCTCATGTTTATTGACCCTTAAGATGAATCGCTTGTTGTATCGCTTTGGATAAACTTGTCTGCTAAATAAATAAATGTAAATGGACTTTAAATATGAAACTAAAACAGGCGGCAAGTCACTGCAATCATGAATGAGTCATTCATTCAACCGATTCATTCAAATTCATTCAGGAACGAAACATCACTGTGTTGCTTCGGAGATGCACAATGGTTCTGTTGTGGTTTTGTTTGGAGACAATATTGACAATGTTGAGTCTAAAATGTTACTCAAACTTTTATTAAACTGTGCTGACAATTGGGGAAAAACAGCACCTTTGCTTGTGTGATATTGTTATACTATATCATATAAATTCTAATACGCAGCATTTTTTACCCCATATATTGAATTTTGGTGTCATTCTAACTGCATCATATTAGGTTGCATCATGCAGTGTAAGCGTTAACTGTCTCAAGGCATGCTTTTTGTTTGGTTTTTGCAAAGTGAGTGACTTGCTCAATAATGTCAGCTTCCACATCATTAATACAGCAGTTACGATATTATCATTACAGCTGCCCTTGACTAAAGATTTTTCTAGTCATTCATTTAAGTGATTAGTCGACTAATCGCACGTGTATATTGATGAGCCATATAAATCATAATAATGAGCCTTTAATTGCCTATATAGATAGCCTAATCAGCGCTCAAGCGCACACATAAAGCTTGCAGCAGTGCACCGGCAAAAGTAATGGTTATGAATGTGTCGTGAAAACAGCAAGGAGACTGTCTAAACATTTTAATAATGAAAAGTTGAAATTTATTGATAATGTTTTCTGTGTTTTCGGCTACAGAGATTAACTGAACAGTAATATACACACCTATATGCATGTTTCACACAGATTACATAATCTGAGAATATTTGTTTTCCACTTGAATTGGTTGATGATCGTTTGACATTTCAAGCTTTTTATAGATATATTTCTCATGTTTGTGAGGCAAGTTTACATTGAGTTTTGGTTTATTTTTTTGACTCAGTCAAGTTCACAGAGACAGAAAGTGCACCCTGTTTGTTTTCTTTATTTTACAAAGGCACAACGTTTTCTTGTTATCGTGAGTTTACACAAATAAAAGTATACCCTTAGTTTCGAATGATGTATTACTCTTTTCTGTATGACCAAAAATGACCGAGTATTTTAAGTTGTTTCCGCTGTTATCAGAAAAAATGTAAGTGATCGCGCTGGCGCCTTTATCTCATGCAGTAACGTGTGCTATAGCTTCCACGCTCCACACGAACACTTGGATATGGGCATAATAATAGCGCATATTTATCTAGGTTAATGTTAGAGCAAGCAGCCATGTAAAGTTACTACTACTCGCATGTTTCAAATGATAATCCATATTTGAGGTCAGTGGATGATAGGCAAACGTTTGTCTTTCCTGTAATTATCACAAAGAACCACCAATAATGATCTGTCCCTCACGGACTGTGTGACTTCGCCACAAGTTTTTTTTTTTCTATGACTAACCGACTAAAAAAATTTTTGGTCGAAGAAAGCCTCTTTTAGTCGACTAATGATTAGTCGAATATTAGGGGACAGCCCTAATTATCATAGACTATACCTCTCGCTCACTTCTCATGTATATCCTCTCTCATGATCTTTTTGACATTTTTTTAATCAAATAGTGTCCTGTTCTGATCCTCTTCTCATGTCATTCATCAGGTCATCCAGTTTGCTTTGAGGGACTATATCCAGTATTGGTACTACACACTGAGTGATGATGAAACGTTCCTCTTGGAGATCCGTCAGACAGTCCAGAACGCCCTCGTCCAGTTCTCCACCAGGTGAGACACCTGTCAGACCCGTTTACCCTCACATCTGCTTTAAAATCACTGCTGCAGAGGGTTCCAGGCCTGATGCAACACCTAACCACAAACCAAACACTGCATTCACAAGTTCTTACACATTTTCCTTGGTAAACACCATGTTGAAATGGAGACTGTAACTCCCATGATTCATTGATCCTCAATCTTTCCATTCCTCAGGTCTAAAGAGGTGGACTGGCAGCCGTATTTCACAACCAGACTGGTGGATGATTTTGCAACTCATCTGCGTGTTTTCAGGAAAGCTCAAGAGAGGCTGAATGAGAGAGAAGATCCTAAACAACGTAATTATCATTCTTTCCTCTCAATACACATTGTCTGCAAAACCTAGACAAAATGTTTATCAATGGACCGATTAAACCAAGAAAAGCAATAATCGTAACACTTTACAATAAGATGTTTAGTGTAAAGATCTCAATATCAGGACTAAAATTGTTGTAGCAAGTAATAAATAGTTGATTTCCTAATGCCTGATTACTGACATAAGGGCTTTAAGTCTTTAATGTGAACTTGGTTTTAATGACTCATAATGTCAGCATGTGCATGACGTTATTTGTGTGTTTGTGGCAGGTGATGCTCCTGAGGAGCTGCTGGACTCGTTTTTTGAGGCGGAGGTAGAAATGGAGAGGAATATTTGTAGAGACATGGTGTGCATGTCACGCAAGGATGAAGAAGGTAAGATAAACACAGAGCAAGTCAGATTTGTGTCTATAGACAGATCAAAGACTCCAGCCCAGTGATTCAAGGCGTATTTTATGTCAACAATAGTAATGAATAAGTTGTACATGTTTCTCTAGGGCAGATCTTATAGGCCAGACAAGCTGAAAGACTTGATTAGCAAAAAATACAAACACACACCCAGTCATTAATGCATTGACATGCTTTGAAAACGCTTTTGGTGACTGACTGACAATCAGAGAAAACAAGAATCCCATTTTGTGTGGAAGCATGGTGTGTGTATATGTGCCTTGGGAATATAAAATATGTCACATGTGATCACATCTTCAGTCCACCATCATCAGATGAATTATAACAAATGATTTACTCACCCTTGTGTCTTTTCAAAACCGAATTACTTTCTTTATTCCGTGGAACACAAAAAGGAGTTTTGATGAATGATTAGGAACAGGAACTGTTGAATTTCAAAAATGCACAAAAGCACCATGAAACTAGTTTGTTCAACTTGTGCGCAATATTCCAAGACTTCTAAAATCATAAGATACAGGATTCCTGCGGGTCCTTAACAAGTCTTAAACATCGGTTTTATAGAATTTAAGGTCATATATAGTTTTAAAAATATATTAGTGGTATGAGAAAAATCTTAATTATCATGTCAAGAGGTCTTCTATTTGGAAATTTCTATGGAAAAAACAGGAATCGTCATGCAGATTAATGTGATCATTAAACTTCAAAAGGTAATGACTTAAATAATGATAATAAAATGATTGAAAGTAAAAATGCGGTGCTGTTGTGCAATTTACAGGCCCCCAGTTTCAGATCAATTCACAGTCATTGAATACATTTATGCCAAGAGATTACTTATTAATCTACTGTTGATGAATTTTGACAATGTTTACTTAATGGTGTTTATACTGTAATATAGTGAAAATGGTTATAATAGTACATATTTTAGATGGCAAACATTTCAAAATAAGATTGCGGAGTATTGTAGGCTTGTTTATAATTAAAAGTCCCACATTATCTGTATCTGGCATTGAATTCAGTGTAAACTCTTTTAGCTTCTCTATACGTCACAGGAAGTAATGACTAAGAACATAATTTAACACAATCAGTATATATAGTTTTTACTAGTATCTGCACAGTAATCTGTAATAATATTGTTCAACCTTTAATTTGTGTGTATCGTATCAATATGTTGGTACGTTAACCTTTTTCAATACATAATGAATAAAACATGTCTTGAATATTTTTTAAGCTTGCTTGTTTAATTAAAGGTGCCATCGAATGAAAAATTTAATTTACCTTGGCATAGTTAAATAACGAGAGTTCAGTACATGGAAATGACATACAGTGAGTCTCAAACTCCATTGTTTCCTCCTTCTTATATAAATCTCATTTGTTTAAAAGACCTCTGAAGAACAGGTGAATCTCAACATAACACTGACTCCATTTGAGGGTTATATTAGCTGTGTGAACTTTGTAAATGTGCTGTAATATAGTTGACAGCTCAGGGGGGCAGGGGAGCGCGCGATTTAAAGGGACCGCAGCATGAATCGATGCATAGTTAATGATGCCCCAAAATAGGCAGTTAAAAAAATTAATTAAAAAAAATCGATGGGGTATTTTGAGCTGAAACTTCACAGACACATTCAGGGGACACCTTAGACTTATATTACATCTTGTAAAAAAAAAAAATGTTCGATGGCACCTTTAAGTAAAAGACTCTGAGATACATGATTTATTTTGAGATTGTATTGGTTTGCTCTGAATAGACATACAGTTTTAATTTTATTTGTGCCAATCTTTAAAAAGATCTTAAAAAGCCTTAAATTTGATTTTAAAAACCCTGCAGATATCCTGCAATAGCTTTGGTTGAGGATCAGACTGTTCTGTACGTTGTGTTTGTGCTGAAGGTTTGACTGTATTGTGTTTTTGGTGCAGGTTACCTGCGGGATCTCTGTGAGGTGCTGCTGTACCTGTTACTACCTTCTGGAGATTTCCACAACAAGAATATGAGATACTTCCTCAGGGTGAGACATAAACACACACATGCTAAATCAGTCCCAAATGCATTTAAATAAAAATCTTTCAACTAATGTTATGCCCGGCTAAAGAAAGTAACATGGGAGGAATACTGTAAAGCAGTGTTTACATGGAGGAAACTATTACAGCTCAAAAAAACCATACATTTTATGCAAGCACTTTCTGATTTTTAAACCCTGTAACCTTTTCTGCCTTCCAATTAGTACTGTTAAAATAGTTTTTTGCTCTTTAAAATAAAATACAAATCTAAATATTAGATGATAACTTAACCGAAAATTAAAAAATGTTCCCTTGCCAACTAACTGAAATAAATTAGTTGAAGTACTAAAATGATTAAAACTAAATCAGAAATAAGAAAGTAAAGCTAAATAGAAAATAAAAATGACCAAAGCAAAATTACTAAAACTGACAAGAAGATGATTCAGAAAATTAATAAATACTATTATAATATATAAATTATCACTGATTGTACTGCAGTAAATTTATTTTCATTTAAAATGCATCTTCATTTGGAAAGATTATTCTCCATGGTAATTGACAGTATATCACAGATGCTGTTGATAGAGCTTAAGTAGTATTAAATCCTTTAAGACACTAGATCAGAGATTTACAGAAAGCAGGATTCTGTTTTGAACTCATGATGTGGCTTATCTGATCCTGACAAGTCTTGCTGCTGAGACTAAAAGATTAGAGCTCCAGCTTTGGTGTTTTGCAACTGGGCAAACTTGTTGATGATGATTAATTGATTGATTCTTTGATGTCCTGCAGGAAGTTTTGGCCAGAGGAGTCCTGCTGCCCTTAATTAACCAGCTCAGTGACCCTGATTACATCAATCAGTTCGTCATCTGGATGGTGAGACCTACTCTGTTCGTAGAATAGAGAAGCGTGTTGTAAATTTATTTGCTTTCCCTTTAAAGCGTTTTTGTGTGTGTTTAGATTCGTGACTCAAGCTGTAACTATGAGGCCTTCTTGAACATCTTAAAGCTGACGGACAAACCGCCCGAGCTGGAGGCCGTCAAAGACAAAGTCCTAGAGGAGCTTCAGCATCTCCGATCTCTGGACACGGGCGCAGACGGTAAACACACATGCACTCCACTACTGTGTTTACATACACTTAAATGTCAGGGTTTTTTTTTTTTTTATTCGGTTGGGAAATAAACAATGAATTCTGGGGTATATTTTGGAAAATATGAGGCAAAGTTCAGGGCTTTATAATAACAAAAATTGCTTACTCTTCATTTTCTTCCTCTCTCTCACAGATATCAACATAATAAAGAATCAAATGAATAGTTTGCTTTTTGTGAAGAAAGTCTGTGAAACACGAATACAAAGGCTACAATCAGGAAAGGTAACCAAATCCCCCGTTTCATTTATACTTCCTGTATTGTAATTCATGAATATTAATTAAAAACATTAATGTTTGTTTTTCAGAGTATTAACATTAAATAATTAAATTACATTAAATAATTACTCCTGCAGTATTTTAATACATTTATATTTTGTAAGCGTTTTATTTGTTTTATATAATTAAGAAATTATACAGATAATTATACAGACAATTAAAATAATAAAAAAGTACCTTTATTTATAATAATGTTTATGGAAAATACAGAAGTAACTGTTTTCTAAAAACAGTTAAACATTTTGGATGTTACTTTTGACTTTCAAAATGTAATTATTATTTAAAATTAACTTTTGAAATCATTTTAATTATTAACAGCGATTAATCGGTTGTCTGACAATTAACATTTCACCCTCAGAATGACTATTTAACATTTTTGCCAAACAGGAAGTTGACACTTTGAAACTCGCAGCTAATTTTGGGAAGTTGTGTGTGATTCCGTTGGAACATATCCTAGTGCATAACATCGCACTGCAGTTCTTCATGGGTGAGTCGAGATGGATACACAAACTGTCCTCTTGTTTGAAATACATCATCACCTCGTCCCTTATTGCTTCTTATCTTTCTCTATAGACTACATGCAGCACATGGGCGGTCAGGCGGTTCTGTTCTTCTGGCTGACGGTGGAGGGTTATCGGGTCACGGCGCAGCAGCAGTTGGAGGTCTTACAGAGCAGCCAGAGGGATGGAAAAAAGCAGAGCACCCAGACAACCAAAGGGCTGCTGAGAGCTGCTGCGGTGGGCGTCTATGACCAGTATCTGTCTGAGAAGGTGAAATGATTCAGATTTACCAGTTCTTAAACTTCACACAAAAACAAACTGAGGTTTACCGCATATAGTGCATGGCGGGAGCGAAGATATGAAGTGATGATTGACATGGTTCTTTTTCCAATCAGGCCTCTCCAAGGGTGCAGGTGGATGAAGCGTCTGTTACCAGACTGGCTCAAAAGCTCAGCAAAGAGGATCCCACGCCTGAGATATTTGATGAGATCCAGAGAAAGGTCAGTGTGCATCAGAGATGTTCACGAGTCTTTTATCTGGAGTCCGAGTCAAGTCTGAAGTCTTTATCCCTGGAGTCTCGAGTCTCTACTTTTTTTTTTTCTCATAATCAAATCCTATTTTTTTATCCTAGTTGCATTATATAGACAAAATAATATGATCTTTCTATAATCTGTTTTATTTGAAATTAAGGTCCTTTGATGTAAGGGATAATGGATTATTTTATAATCCATTAAAATGTACAAAACAGTCGTCCTGGCAACACGAGTAGTCATTTTCAATAGTCACTAAGCGGACACAAGATGTCGCCAGTGAGTCACGGTTTGTTATACGGCAGTTTGTTATACAGCTTTGTTGTTATTGATGACAGTCATTATCATAAAATAACAAATTTTGGAATGTTTAAGAATGTCAATTGAAAACTCTACACATGCTGATTGTGATATGTTAAAATATGAGCTTTAAGTAATAAATAGATTAACATCTCTTTCTCTCTCTCTTATGGACACACATTAAGAAATAGAAAAGCTGCAAATCATACAAAATATTGATAAAACCTAGTGCTAGGTTTAAAGTCTAGATTTTTTTGTTGTTCATATTTTACAGACTGGCCATTCAAATGAGCCATGCAGCTACACCACAGTATAATAGTTATTTGTGTGAGTTTATGTGACTAACCTTTGTGGATGTGATGTCTCATAAAATTTGATGATATTGTTCGGGTGTCTTTAATTGTTTTCCCACATTCTGTGCGTCTAGCTGATCTGACGTGATAATAAACCCAAACGAAAGAACATATGGCACGGTGGCTCCCGTCATGT
Source organism: Megalobrama amblycephala (assembly GCF_018812025.1). Classification (NCBI taxonomy): domain Eukaryota; kingdom Metazoa; phylum Chordata; class Actinopteri; order Cypriniformes; family Xenocyprididae; genus Megalobrama; species Megalobrama amblycephala. Next base: position 38,087,472 of record NC_063052.1, on the reverse strand, counting down.
TGCATGGGACTCTTATTATGACATTTCGGAGTTTACGCGCACGGACATGCGTAATCAAATTCTATGACAAAAGTTTCCTTATGATCTACCACGTAAGGAAATATATGTGACGCAGATTATAAAACCATTTAAACACAACACAAATTCTTTATTTAGTATGACTTCAGTTATGGGTAAAAGACTTGAGTCGTTTTTAAAACATTCAGAGTCTTTTGTGCCGAGTCGAGTCAAGTCTGAAGTCATTTCAGGTCGAGTCCGAGTCTGAAGTCTGTTAAAATGCGACTCGAGTGTGACTCGAGTCCGAGTCTCTAACTCGAGTGCCCATCTCTGGTGTGCATGTATGTGTGATTTGTGTATTCTGACCAATAAAAAGGCCACTAATTGAGCTCACTGTGTTTTTCAGGTGTATGATATGATGTTGAAGGATGAACGGTATTACCCGTCTTTTAGGCAGCACCCGCTGTATGTGCGGATGCTGGCCGAGCTGGACATGCTGAAGGAACCCAGTTTCAGGGGATCTGATGACGGGGACGGAGGTGAGAAACACACACGGGATCAGATCTGTCATGAATGACAGCAACAATGAGTCGAAGCATCATCTCCTAAGGCTATGTCTACATTAAACCGGATACATTTTAAGATGGCATTTTCGTTTTTAAAATGTGCTCCGTCCTCACTAGTATTTTCAAGCTTTTTCCAAAAATGTATCGTCCACTCTGAAACGTTGGAAGATGCTTAAATCATCTTACTGCACCACATGCGAAAACATAATTAAAGCTCTCTGAGATGATGCCAAGAGACCAGACATAATGCATTTCTCATGTTAATCTCCTGGCACAATCATTTTATTAGCGAAATATCTCACCACTTACTGACGCATTCAGGTCGCACTCGATTACCACTCCGTGTATGGTCTAAAACGCAATGCGCCGTTTTTGTGTGTGTCCCTTTAAATGCAAATCAGTTGCTGCTCCCAGCCCCCTTTCCAGAAGAGGGCGGAGCTTTAAAAGCTCAACAACAACAAAGCTGGAGAATCTCACGCAGCCAAAATGAGGATTGTCAGTAACGGTGTTCAGCCTTACATTGTTCAAACCGGAGTCGACACTGATGGAGAGACTCAGGAAGAAGTTATAAGTTTTAGAATGAAACTGGACGTTTTCAAATTCTCAGTTTTCACAGTCCTTACTACAACACGAAAACGGCATATTCATATTTATCCACTTGGGAGTGCATTTTCGCAGGACAAAAACACTTTAATGTGGATGAAAGGCCAAAACGTAGAGAAAAAGATGCGTTTTCAAATGTGTCTGAATTAGTGTAGATGTAGCACAAATTGAATTCTTATTTCTCTGTTTCTCCAGAGTCATTCAACGGGTCTCCAACAGGAAGCATTAATTTAGTATGTTAAATAAAACTGTTCATATCTATATATACATACGTTGTGCTGAATGTGTCCGATGTGTTTCTAATGAATGTGTGTGTTTTGTAGTCATTAGATGATCTCAGCAGCGGGAGCGTGGATGAGTCTGCTCAGCTTCATGCCTTTATCTCTGATACAGGTGAGAATTGTGCCTGAATTTTGCCATTTTAAAAGATAAATACTGTTTCAAGGTTTCAAATTAAAAGTCTGTGTGATTTAAAGAGACATTCAGTGTTCCTCTCTTCTCTAGTCATCACTTCTCATTTTCAAACTTCGTTTATTTGAAGGATGCAACACTTTTCCTGCCACTTTGTTTTCAATCTTATTCTGTGACTATCATTCCATCAACTTTATTTCTTTATTTTCTTACATTCATTTTCTTTCCCTCTGTCCCTGTGTCGCTTTGTCTTCTGTTGTCCTCTCTCGGCTGTATGTCTGTCTTGTCGCTCTTGTTCTCTTTTCCCCTGCCGGCTCTTGCACCATCATTTCCATCGCTCCTGCCTCTCTGTAGTTGATGCTTTTCTAAACCAACTTCCTATGGCAGGCGTTTGTAACGATCATGGGAAGACATACGCCCTTTACACCATCACCGTCATACGCAAGAACTCCGACGGCAGTGAGGACATTTGGAAGACGTACCGTCGCTACAGCGATTTTCATGACTTCCACATGCGCATCACGGAGCAGGTGAGAGGGGAAAGCTGAAGAACTTTACCCATAAATGGACATCATACATCACCTATCAGGGTAGATTGTGTACTGCCTTTTAAGTTATGGAGATTTTTTTTTTAACTATTTATTTATCACTATATAATTTATAAACTATATTTTACTATTTATTTACTATATAATAGTAAAAAAAAATGTAAAAATTAAATCTGCATAACTTGCAGGCAGTACAACAAACAACCCTGATGTATAAATTCTTGCCAATTGTAATACATGATATTATTGTTATAAATGTTATAATTTAATTGTTATAAATATTTTTTTCCATTAATGCAATTTGGGGGGAAATGTGCTGAAGTCACAATGAATAATGTTATTAAAAATATAAATAAATAAATAAAAAATATATAGATAATATAATAGAAAAATGTCGTTAAATTTCGAGAAAAAAGTCGAGATAAAATGTTGAGAATAAACTCGTTAAATTACGAGAAAAAACTTGTTAAATTTCGAGAAAAAAGTCGAGATAAAATGTTGAGAATAAACTCGTTAAATTACGAGAAAAAACTTGTTAAATTTCGAGAAAAAAGTCGAGATAAAATGTTGAGAATAAACTCGTTAAATTACGAGAAAAAACTCGTTAAATTTCGAGAAAAAAGTCGAGATAAAATGTTGAGAATAAACTCGTTAAATTACGAGAAAAAACTTGTTAAATTTCGAGAAAAAAGTCGAGATAAAATGTTGAGAATAAACTCGTTAAATTACGAGAAAAAACTCGTTAAATTTCGAGAAAAAAGTCGAGATAAAATGTTGAGAATAAACTCGTTAAATTACGAGAAAAAAATCGTTAAATTTCGAGAAAAAAGTCGAGATAAAACGTTGAGAATAAACTCGTTAAATTACGAGAAAAAACTCGTTAAATTTCGAGAAAAAAGTCGAGATAAAACGTTGAGAATAAACTCGTTAAATTACGAGAAAAAACTTGTTAAATTACGAGAAAAAACTCTTTACAATTTCGAGAAAAAAGTCGAGATAAAATGTTGAGAATAAACTCGTTAAATTACGAGAAAAAACTTGTTAAATTACGAGAAAAAACTCGTTAAATTTCGAGAAAAAAGTCGAGATAAAATGTTGAGAATAAACTCGTTAAATTACGAGAAAAAACTCGTTACATTTCGAGAAAATAGTCGAGATAAAATGTTGAGAATAAACTCGTTAAATTACGACATTTTATCTAGACTTTTTTCTCGAAATTTAACGACATTTTTCTCATAATTTAACGAATTTGTTCTCGTAATTTAACGACTTTTTTTTTGTAATTTAACGACTTTTTTCTCGTAATTTTAAGGCTTTATTCTCAACATTTTATCTCGACTTTTTTCTCGAAATTTAACGAGTTTAATCTCGAGATGGTTTTATTTTTTTATTATTGCTTGGCCCTAATCCTCTTCCGTAATATGTGTGTGTGTGTGTGTGTGTGTGTGTGTGTGTATATATATATATATATATATATATATATATATATATATATATATATATATATATATATATATATATATATATATAAAAAAAAAAAAATATGTATTTAGTAATTTTTCTTTAAAACCATTATTTGAGAAATTGAAATTTTCATATTTTCATTCTCTATAAGCAAAATGGGTATTTTTATTATTGTTATTTATTTTTATTTTCGTTGTTCTTGAAACAAATTCACAACAATCCTAATTTCATCATATCTTAAAATATATATGGATGCAGCTTGTATTGGCTTCATAAAAATCAGATTTTAATCCAGACATTTTTCTATATTTTCTGTGCTGATTATGGGTGAATCTGCAAATTTCTAATTAATTTTAAACATGATATAATATGTTAAACAACGATGTAGACTTTACTCATATTGATACTTTAAATCATAATGAACTAGCCAATATATTTATTAAACTAGCATGCCAGGGAATAAGGAAGTGTAGAAAAACTATTGTTCAAATTCTGTGAGTTCTGCAAACACAGTTTCCATGTTAGTCTGGAAATGCGTAAAAATTTGGTCTGCCAGTGTGAACAAAGTTATTTTCTGACCTAAATGGCTTTTATGGAGTTTGCTGAGATCTGTGTCCTTTCTTTAGTTTGAGAGCCTTGGTCCGATTCTCAAGCTTCCTGGCAAAAAGACCTTTAACAACATGGACAGGGAGTTTTTGGAGAAAAGGAAGAAGGACCTGAACTCATATTTACAGGTGGGTCAGATCAGGACATGTGTTTTTTTTTTTTTTTGGATTCTGCTAGCTCAGGTGTTTTGATCCAGGTGTGCTGAGAGCCGAATTTGTCTTACAGCTGCTGTTGAATCCTGAGATGGTGAAGGCCTGCCCCACGCTGTTGCCCTACGTCTATGACTTTCTGGAAAACAAAGCGTACAGCAAAGGCAAAGGGGAATTTGCACGCAAGGTGAGAAACGCCACATACAGACCGCATGCAGAAAATATGCTCTGAATAATCAGTGAAGGTGTATAAATCCAGATTTAGCCAGAAATCAATCTAGGCATGTTTTTCACCAAAGGAACGCAAATTAAGAATCATATTTATCCATTTTTTTTTAATGCACCAACATAAAACATTTACCAATATACACTACTGTTCAAAAGTTTGTGGTCAGTAAGAGTTTTAAATGTTTTTCTTCTGCTTACCAAGGCTGCATTTATTTGATAAAAAATGCAATAAAAACAGAAATAATGTGAAATATTATTGAGATTTAAAATACCCATTTTCTATGTGAAAATATTTTTCACATAGAACTCCATTTTTAAGGACTCAGAAAGTTCAAAAGAACAGCATTTATTTGAAATAGAAATATTTTGTGACATTATAAATTACTGATAGATTTAATGCATTGTTGTGGGAAAAAAAAAAAAAATTCTTTAGAAAAAAAAAACTTACTGACCTCAAATTTTTCACAGAGGTGTATATTTTTGCAAGAAAAAGTAATGCTTGTAAAATGAAGCATGGAGACATCAGTAAATGCAAACTACTCATTAAATCAATGCACTGCAACAGAAATCATTAACAAATTCAAATAAAAACCCCATACATGCTATCTATAACAACTGTCACACTAACAGCGATTTGGAGTTACCAAAAGTCATTGAATTCAATGAGAGTTGGCGATTCAGGACAACATGAGGAATATCAACCACTGGCGGAGCGGGAAAGTTGAGCAGGTTTAAGTTAATTAGCAGCAGCAAAGACAATTAAGCTCCCATGATCCACGTCTGCAGTTCAGTAAGAACACCTGCTTGCGACGAACAGTGATTAAATTGCTGTCAGCGTCAACGCACCCCAATGTATTCATCCAGAGGGGAGCGGCATAGTTGTTGTCTGATGGGATTCGCAGTTTTTGTAAATTTGTCCTGTTCTCTGGACTCGGACAGATGGACACGTTTGTGAATCCTCTCCGGAGCTCCATGCGGAATGTGTCCAATGCTGTGAAGTCACTGCCGGACAGCCTGGCCGAGGGAGTGTCCAAAGTCTCGGCGGACGTGGGCCAGGATTTTAAGAAACTTGGCCAGGATATTAAACAATCCATATTTAAGGTAGAGCACGTCAGCGTGAAATGCGAAAGACCTCAGAAACTGGACACTTTACATGTTGACTTTATTTAGCCTGTTTCTGTATAACTGGGAAACTTAGTCTCTGCCTTTAGTCAGTAATTTCACATGCATAGCTGAGCTGGTGCAGAAATACGGTTGCACGTAGGCAAAGTATTTGAGCTCGACTGGTGATATTTTATGAGCTTTTACCAATGAACGTATGCTCCACAGGTGCCTCCTTTACTCCAAAAGTCTGACATCGATCCCGAACACTGCCGTGTCTCGGCCCAGCTGGACGACAACGTAAGTCAACATCACATCATAAACTTGGCTAAATCACTCTAACACAGCCTCAAGAGGTTTGCTGCTTTTATAAAACAGCGCAATATTTTTAAAGGCACTAATAATAATGACATTTATTTTAATAATTGTAAGCAATTCTAGTAAAAGTTTTATGGTTTGATGTTTTAAAAGCAAAGAAATTATGACATTAGTGATAATATTAATGTTATTAATATGAGTGATTAATATATTTTTTTTCAAATTAAAATTATTATTTGTATTTATTTTTTTAATAAAATATTTTTTTATTATTTATAATATTATACTCAGTTTATTTTACAGTACAGTAGTAATGTTTAAAAGCAAATAAATTATGACATTAGTGTTAATATTAATGTTATAAATTTGAGTGATTTTATATTTTTTTTTTTCAAATTAAAATTATTTTTTTTTTTTAATAAAATAATTTTTTTTATATTATACTCAGTTTATTATTTTACAGTACAGTAGTAATGTTTAAAAGCAAATACATTATGACATTAGTATTAATATTGATGTTATTAATATTAGTGTTTTTTATTTTTCAAATTAAAATGATTATTTTTATTTTTATTTACATTGTATAAATGTATAAATTTATAGAGAAATGTATGAAATGTAAGAATTTAATTATAATTTAATAAAATAGTATGTATATTTATTATTATTATTATTATTATTATTATTATTATTATTAATCATTCTTTTTTTTTTTTCATTTTACAGTACAGTATTGTTATTACCATAGTAGTGTATTTCTTTATTGGATTTAAATTTTTATAATGTAATATAATGATAATTATTAAATACTTATTTTTTTATTTTACAGTACAATAGTATTATTACCGTAGTAATTTGTTTCTTAAATGAATTTTAATTTTAATTTTATTTTATTTAAAAATATAAAATTATTATTATTTTTGTTATTAAATACTTTAATTTAATTGTTATACTTTAATAAAATGATAATAATACTTATTGTTTTAAAATAGCTATTTTTTATTTTACAGTACAATTGTATTATTTGCATAGTTATGTATTTATTGATTTTTACTTTTATAATTTAATAAAATTATATTTATTGTTATTATTGCATAATCATATTGAATAGTTTCCTTAATAACAACAGTGTCAGTGTGGCCTGAGAACACTGTTACTCCACATTTTAAAGGTGATATTTAAAAATATTCTTCTTGACCCGCTGACCCTCCTATGGGGGTTTTCCTCACTGTCACCTTTTTTACCCCAGTTTGTTTGCATCCCTGTTTATTGGTCATTTTTTCACTGACTTTGCATGTGGTCTGTCTAATCAGATTTTAGAGTTAGAGCTGCGAGTTTCATAAATGTTTTGTTGTGCAGGTGGATGATAATATTCCACTGAGGGTAATGTTGCTGTTGATGGACGAAGTGTTTGACCTGAAGGAGAGAAATCAGTGGCTGCGGAGAAACATCAAAAACCTCCTACAGCAGCTCATCAAAGCGACGTACGGAGACACGATTAACAGGTGCGATGGACACGTGATCATACACGCATTATGACTTATTTTTCTCCTCTCTGTTCAACGGCAAACGTTTATTTTTGCTTCATTGCAGGAAAATCGTGGATCACGTCGACTACATGACCTCGCCTGAGCAAGTGTCTGATTATGTGAAGAGATTCAGGTGATGATTACATGCGTGTACTCTGAAATATGTGGTTCTGCTTCATCTGACCTGGGTTTTTTTGACTCCGCAGAGACTCTTACTGGCCGAACGGGATTCTCGCCGAGACGCCGCCCCGCAGAGACAAAAGCCTCCGCATGAGGACGCGGGTCGCCGCCAAAACCACACTCCTGGGCATCATGCCGGGTACATGCAATGAGTATTAGGGAAAGTGTTAAAACAAATAGTATCAAAATACCTACATTGGTACCAAGTCAGTACTGAAATTTTAAAAATGAGACGATACCAGTATTTCCCCCTAGCATTTTGAGCGGATTCTTAAACATCTCTGATTGGCCATTGTGTTCACGCACTCAACAGATATGTCTGTGACTGGCTACAATGATCAACGCTTCAAAATGTAAATAGACATTTTTGATGCTCTTCACTAAGTGATTACCGAGATGCACACAGGAGCGTTTGAAAGCAGGCGTCTGTCAGTGGATCTCTAATATAACCGCTGATAGACGGATCTGCTAATAGACGCCAGCTTTCAAACGCTACCGTGTGTATCTGTGTAAGCGCTCAGTGTCTATTTACAACATGTTTTTGAAGCGTTGATCATTGTAGCCAATCACAGACATATCTGTTGAGCGCGTGAACCAAACGGCCAATCAGAGGTGTTTTCGAATCCGCTCAAAATGCTGGTGTTGCCACATTTTTAATTTTTACAACACTAATACCAATCAATTTGACTTGAAATTTTGAATGTTTTCTCCTCCCATCAGATGAGTTGAAGCACATCATCGGGGCGGAGACCACGCGCAAGGGCATCCTGCGTGTCTTCGATATGTTCCAGCACCAATCTCTGAACCGGCGGCTGGTCTACGTCTTTCTGGAGGGCTTCCTGGAGACCTTGTTTCCTCAGTACAAGTTCCCCGAGCTCTTTGTAAAGCTCCACTCGCGCTCGCCACGTGTACTAAAATATTCACAAAAAATGCGCAGCTTGCACAAGAGGTGACAGACGGACGATTCTCCCACCGACGTAGAGGGGGAGGAGCCAGCGGCCGTCGACCTGCCACAGCGGCGCCTGAACGGAGGCGCGCGTGGTTCTCCAGACGGGATGTTGCGGCGGTAAACGCTTGAACACACGCCTCCCTCTTAGTGCCTCCTGGCTGTTCTCGTTTAAAGCACTGCATTGACACGGCCGTAGCATAGAGGATTCATTTTGTCATCGTCCGACACTTCGGTCACCTCTGAACCACTATGAAAGACTGGGCACTAAGTGATCGTTCTCTCCGTTTGTGTTTGTTTGGATGACACTGTGTAGATATATACGATTTTTGGGGGTTTATTTTGGGTTTGTTTTGTATTCGGCAGCGGTCGCCTCATCGTCAGTACAGTATGGGGAACGAAATCTGACCGAACCAACCTATGCACCTTAACACTCATCACAAGCAGAACCATATGATAAGGGTCAGCAGCAATGTATTATGATGTTCATTTACATACATTTTGTGGCACTGAAACTGAAACAGGCGTAACGTTATCCAGCCAACCAATCGGTTGCATGAAGTGGGCAGGGTTTAAAACAGGCCACGCCCCCCAGCCTTTCACTTACATTTAATAAAAAAATGACTTAAATCGTTATTTAAAGCCCTCGAACATATCAAAGGGGCACAGAGATGGTGGAATTCATATTTGCATGGCCGTCTTTGACGTTCGGGTGGCTACGCATACGGAGATATGCTTTAAACGAATGTACCTGTCTCTAGTGAGCCGATGTTTGTGTGTGTCCTGTTTTTATAACTCAATCCAGTGGAGGCTCGTGTACGTTTGTTTTTAAAAGTACTTTATTTTAGAATAGCAAGTGTAGCACTAAACTGCAACTGTCCGATGCCGAAGACTGTTTGAGTGTGAGATATAGAGTCAGCCTTAAATCCAAGACCAAGAGACGTGTGCTGTAGACGTAGCTTCCCCTCAAACACACACACACACACACACACACACACACACACACACGCACGGTCGCGCCCTCATGCACACACATCAAGGCGATATTGACAGTCCAACTCAGAGAATATGTTATTCTTTTTTTTGTGCAATATGTTTCTTTAATGCATGTTATATAATAATCATGTATGGGATAGTTTTCAAGTATATTCGAGTGAAGAATTTCAGAAGCGAATCCGAAACCACACGAAACTCTTCGAAACCACCTGAACATTCCGTTGTTGTAAGTGGCTTGTTTTAAAGGACTTGTTTTATAAGTCTGGCTTTTATGTTTGTGTTGGGGATGTTTTTGTTTTTAATGTTTCGTCACTCCTGCCGTTTTCTTGACGATTTGGATTTTTTGCCGTGTTTTGCTTTTAGGAACGAGTGAAAGCACATTGTAGACGAACGGAGGCTCAAAACAGAGGTCATCTGGCATTAGAGAACACACTTTCTTACTGTTAAACACTCTCCAGTCACACTTATGATATATCTACACTTTGCAAAAACATGCACGGGTCATATTTAACCCTTAAGTGAAAGTACATCAATTATATTTTGCATAAAGAAAATGAAGCCTTTTTTTTTTTTTTTTTTTATGACAATTAAGCACATTTACTTCCTTAATTCTCATTACTGTGATGATAAATATACACTGCCCGGCCAAAAAAAAAAAAAAAAGTTTTTTTTGTTTTGTTTTTTGCGCAGTGGGTATTACAATTAAAATGAATTATTATATAGTAATATACATAAAATAAATGTAAAAATAATATAATAATTATGTAAACTATTAAACTAATACAAATAAATTATTTTTCATGTTATGTAATAATAATTCGATTTTTCATCAGTTCAAGTCATGAGAATTGGAGCAGAAATTGTCTTGGAAAAGAGCTTTTTTTTACAAAAATATATAATTTATTTTGATTTTGGAGTGAATATGACCTGTCTCAGATTTCATGAGCTTCATCCTTAAGACCTGGTTCAGATCAACAGAAAATATACAAGAACTAATTATGTGTTTTTTAAATTAAAAACAGCACTTAAACTCTTTATTGAACATTGTTTCAGTTGCTGTGATTGATTGGCCAGCATCACGCAGGTTTACTCTTGCGATTTGCCTGTTTGTGGTCTTTCTCTACTGTGATTGGCTGGCACTGAGAAGCTGAACTCTGCTGTGATTGGTTGCGTCATACAGGAGCACACTTCCCCTTTAAATTTACTCAATGGTTGATACAAATGTTTCCGATTCCTGACTTGATTTTGTTTTCTGAATCCCCGTCTGTATGAATCTATGAAAATGAACTCTGCATATTGGTGTATAGTATGTGTCAGCGGTGTGCCTAAATGTACTGTCAATTATATTTTCTTATTTTTCTTTAACAAAGTAAGTCGATTTGAATGTCACGGTCATTTTAATAGACTGAAAAGGACTCTAAAAGGAGTAGAGTGTTTGCATTATGCTTCTAAAACATTCATTTTGAGCAGCTTAACTCAGTATAACACTAATAAAATTAACTCCAACTCACTGCCCTGTTCAGACTGCTGTCATTTACTGTACGTGTATGAATGCCATGATTGAGACGGAAATAAAAAGAAAGTCTTGACTAAGAATCAAGCATGGGAACTCTGAAAGTTTGACATTTATGTGCGGGTTTGTCTTTTAAGTTTTCTTGCATTCATTAACCGGATAAATATCAGAAACTGTTTTTGTAAGAGATTAAATGTTATTCTGAGATATAGAAATGTTGGTTGATGATATAATTGTTTTTTGTTATGGAAGATATTATAAATTACACCAGAAGAGCACGGAACTTCCGGATCAAAACACAGGCGAAGAAGCAGAAACAAGTGATAGAAGCATTGCTTATGCACATGTAAAATAACGAGATCATCACATTAAAAAGAATATAAATCAAAACTGCCAAATGTTACAGAATGAAATGTCGACCCATGAAGAGGTTTAGGACTGTGCGAGCTCTGGACGTGTTGAAGGACTTGATCTACTCATCTTCATATATTGTATATTCAGATATTCATAAAACAAAATATTCTGGGATGCATCAAAGTTTTGTGAAAATGATCAAAAATGCTGGCGCTGACGCAACTTTTTTCCCCCAAAAAAAAAATTCTGGTGGAGAAAGTTAAAATGCCAACCAAACGAATGCAACACCAGTTCCATTTTTTCCGTAAGGTGAATAGGGAAGGCGTAGGAAGTACAGCGTAAGCTTTTTAAAGAATACAAACGTGCAGTTTTGGCGGAACCATTTATTTATATAAAGCATATACATTTGCTTTAGACAGAAATATACATAACCATGTTTTCAATGGTGTATAAAGACCTTACATAATGAACCGTTATGTTTTTATTACCGTAGAATGAGCCATTTCTATCTACATACACAGTGGGTCCCCTTACATCGAAGTCGCCATTTTGCGGCGGCATGTTTCTACAGCAGCCCTAAACGGACAAACACTCTACAGAGCGTGTTTCGTCACTATGTTGTCCTTGTTTGTTGGTGTTTTTAGAGGCAGCTTGCATCGTCTCTACAATGAATACACACAGAGAAGTAGTAGTAGTAGTAGTTGTCTAGTTTATTAAAAGCAGAGACCTCATTGCTTGACTGGCTACTCTCTGCTGTCTCAGATGACGACATCTTTGTCCTGTGTCGGCCACCGTAGCTTCTCTATGTGCTTCGAAAGGGAGGGGTGAGCAGGGGATTAAGCAATTCGCAACATCACCACTAGATGCCGCTAAAATGTACACACTGCACCTTTAAAGACACCCCTGTTTTTAATGTTGAGCAAGTGGATCAGGTAGTCAGAGCTGGTGTGACTGAGTGGAGGCGGGGACTAATTTGCATATTCATGGAGCCAATGGCTCTCGATACTAAATAATGCAAGGGTGCAGAGTTACATTTAAGTTATTTCAAGGAATGAAGAAACATATTTATAATATATTCATATTAAAGATGCTCTAAGTGATGTCACGCGTTTTTAGGCCAAAAAATGTTTTGTCACATACAGCACACATCTCCTCACTATCCGCTAGCTGCCTGTCCCCTGAACACACTGTAAAAAAACGCGGTCTCTGTAGTCGCCACAAGCTCCAAAAACGGCAATAAAAACAAAGTGGTGCAGCCTGGACCACGAATCATAATAAACACGCTCCAGCCAATAACCGACAAGAATGATTTTAACTGCGCGTTCATGACTGTTTCAGGAAGCACGGAGGGGAGGAGGAGGAGGAGGAGGAGGGAGGGTCTAGCTAACCTCTGTTTTGTTTGACAACACTTCGAACGTCAACAGGAAGTTACTCCACCCAGGATCGCTTAGAGCACCTTTAAAATATAATATATTTTGATGATCAAAGATGTTTTAAGTGATACAATTATTGACTGCAGGGGGACTTTAAAGGTGCAGTAAGTGATTTCTGAGAAATGCTGTAGAAAGTGGATTAGATCAAGCACCAAAACACACTTGTAGCCAATCAGCAGTAAGGGGCGTGTCCACTCCTGAGAGGGAAGGTGCTTGTGTTGCATAGCCTGTTAATGAATTTGGGGGCGGTGTTAACATGAAATGGGCGTGGTAATTTTGGATTGGGGGCGTGTTCATCGTGTTCAGCACCTCTTACTGCACCTTTAATGCACTCCAAGGATGTTTCCTTACATTTCTAGGCATTATTGTTGGTGACATCAAGATGGCGCCAAAGCACACATTAACAAATGTGATCATCCACAGATGCAGCTGTGGTTATTATGGGAAGGAACTTTTTAGACAAATGTCAGGTTGTGAGAAGGGCCTCGGGAACTTCGTTAGACCTAAAGGTCAGAGTGATTCAGTGACACGTCTGCTATTTTTACACACACAGCTCTAGTATTTTTATCTGCTGGAGAGGCCAGTTTCCTTTTCTTAGATTCCCCAGGAGGAGAAATGACCATCTGTCTCATTACTGCACCCTAAAGCACTAACTTCTAAATTGCTCACATGCCAAAGCAGGCTATTTTATAAGTATAAATTGTTAGTAAGTTTATCTGAACATTTTCAAAACTGGAGACATTATCTGTATTGAATACCTTTATTTATTTTCATTTTTATTTATTTTATTACATAAAATGTAAATATTTTAAATTTTTGATTAAAAATCTAATTATTTTATTTAAATTATTTTATTATTAAATATAAAATAGCCTACATTTAAATTTATATTGTAAAAATAAATAAACTCCTTTGTAGAATTTATTGCATTTTTATAAAAAGTTAACAGACTCCTAAGACATTCAACATTCAGCTTGTGTGAATATATTTGAACGGTTTTTGGACAGTTTGATGAGAAAAACAACACTGAGAAAGGAACAACATCTCTGGAAGGAAACATCGATGACTTCACTCTTGCATCGCACTCGGTTTCAGCCAATCAGATGCGTCCTCGATGCGGCATTGTTGTGGAATGTCAGGCATAGATATTTTCAGACGATAAAAGAATGTCCACTCTGGATTTACTTCCGGGTTGAGTGGAACTGAGTCAACTGATTTGACTTCCACTATAATAAGAGATAATGCTAAAATCTTTGACAAGCAGTCCAATATATTCAGATCAGTGTCCCATTTGAGTTTAACACGAATAATCATTAAATAGTGTATTACCAGAACGTTGTACTTTGAATATCTATATAATTGAGCATGCAGTTAACCCATATGTTATTTGTTCTTGTAAATATGTAAGATATGAAAAGATTTGTTTAATAGTTAAATATTAAAAATGTTTTTTTACATGATAAATATGAAATAAATAATAAAGTCCTTCTAATATTTTATTGAAGTTATATTAATTTTTCACGGTTTTTTTTTTTTTTTTTTTGCATTTTGTGGATGTAATGCTTGGCTACATAATAATTCATCATATTTTAGCGCATCTGCAGCGCCCTCTATCGACCTCGCACCTGTAACTGCAGTGAGAGTCGCTCTACTGCAGAGTGGAAGCACTAGAAATGAAAGCTTCTGTGGCTTTGTGTTTGTGCCGCTTGTGTTTGTCTATTTCAGGAAGAGGAGAGGAAACTCGAGCCCAGCGCACACTGACATGTGAAGCAGAACATTACCCCTGGTCTGTCTGAGATGTTTCGGGCTCTTTTAGGCTTCATTTCCGCATGAATTCGAGCGCTGGAGGAGAAAGAAGAAGATGGTGCTGCGGATCCGAGAGCAGGTCTGTGATCAGTTACCTGCGCACACCTGAAACACACACCTCACCTGTGCTCAGATCTCAGGCTGTGCTGCATCACGATGCACAACTTTAAATGTTTAAAGGAGTTTGTGAATCAAACAGTCTAAGCTTTAAATATTTGCAAGTTTAAGTAGTTCAGTGATGGGTTTGTTGCTGCGGATGACCTGATGCGTTGTTGCAAAAATGCATTCTGTGCTTATTTATTTAGCAGTTACATTCTTTTTTACCCTAAAACACTTTGCGTAAAAGTATATTATCATCTGCATATGCTCAAATAACATGAACTTTTTGCAACATCAAAAATTTAACATTAAATGAGAAAAAGTTGTGAATGAATGCTATTTCATTCACATTTTTATTTATTTATTTTTAATTAATTAAATAATTTATTTATTTTATTTGTAGGCCTATTCATTTATTATTATTATTATTATACATTTTTAAATTGTCTTAAATAATTTTTTTAATTTATTTAATTTTTTTTTTTTTTTACAGTTCATTAAATTGTCTTTTTGGCTGAATTCGCATATTTTTGTATTTTTTGACTTGTTGCCATTTCATTTAAAACATTCTTTAATTAATTAATTAATTAATTAACACATTTTATTTATTTATTACTATTATTATTTTATATATATTTTTTATATTATTTTCTATTATAAAATTATTATATATTATTTTATAATTTTTTGTACATTCTTTAAATTGTCTTAAATCTCTTTAAATGTATTTTTATTTTATTTTTTACATATCATTAAATGGCCTTTTTGGCTAAATTCACATTTTTGTATATATATATTTTTTTTTACTGGATGCCATTTGGTTTAAAATTGTATTTATTTTTTAATTAATTAATTGATTTTATTTATTATTATTATTATTATTATTTATATTAATTCATATTATTTAATTATTAAATTTAATTTTATATAATTTTATATTTAATGTCTTAAATCTGTTTTTCAGTTATTTTTTTTACAAGCAGAGAGCCATGTTTAATATATTTGCCATTTTAAAGTCAAGTTGATCAGCATCTTCAGCTGTGATTGACAGATTCTGGCTGTCGTTACTGTTATTGTTATTAAGGCCTGCTTGATAAAACGAGGAATTTATGATTGACAGAAAGAAAGTTTAACAGCAGTCTGCTTATTAATTGAAGCATCATCCCTTCATGTGATGCAACGAAACCTGCATTTAGAAAGCACTTTTCCTCTTACTTCATTATAGGCTGTTAAATTCTGTTGAGAGGAGAACATAGTGAAATAAAAAAGCAGTCATGCAAAAAATGAAGTCTTTATCTTTTATTCAGGCTTTATAAGATGAATGATATTTGATTGATTTGTGAGAATATATAAATAGCATGAGACGGATGTTAGACAGGAGTGATCGCACACAGGAAGTGGCTTTCACATACAGCAGCCGCGGTCTTTGTTTGCAAGTTGTTTGAAAAATGGACAAAGAGAGAATGAAATAGCAGAACCTGCTGAAAGACATACATGGGCTTGAACTCAACTGGGTTACATTAATCTAGCTGTTCCACAGGGCCCAAAACCCCAATAAACCATCAAACCAGACCAGCTGGACCAGTGTGAACCAGCACAGCTCAAACAAACTAACCTCAGTAAACACGGTTTATCATGAACAGACAGCTTTTCTCATGTGGTTGTGCTTCTCTCGTCCTCTAGAGGGCGTTTGACTTCATCAAATCCCTTCAGACTCGATTCTGAGACTTTTAAACAAGCTCCTGCATGTTTAATCACTTTTCAAGTCTTACCAATAGTTATTAATAATAGTAATGAATGCTGGTTAATGTAAAACAGTTTACACACAATCAACTTCAAACTCCTTTCTGATACAAAACACAATTTTTACATTTTTTCCTCATTAAATATCCTGTTTTTCATCCGTCACAAAAGCAGGGATCTGGCCTGTAGTTCATATAGCTTGTGTCTGGCATGATATTTTTGTCAGTTCTGGCTGATTTTATGGAGGTCAGTGAAGGTCACACTAGAGCTGCACATTATATCGTCTGATTTAAACACATTATTGTATCAAATTCAGTCAGTGAACTTGATCTATGGCAGGTTTCAAAACTATGAAACTAACTTCTGCTGTTCATTATATTGTTGTGACACCTGGTTTCTCTTGATTCAGGTTGTATTATGTTCTGCACTGGTTCTCAGTATTTCATAGTGTCAAACTAAATTGATAATATCAGGCATATAACTGTATCTATCATCAGCTCTGAATCAGACAGTGTCTGTAATGATGCTTCTGTGGCTCTGCTGTTTCTGCAGGCAGCTTGTGACGGAACGTTTTCATTGGTTGTATTCTCTGGTAGATTGTAGCTTGTCATAGGCTGCGTGGATACAGGGGGCGGAGCTTAGAGGACTGTTTTAAAAGTCTTTATTTTTCTTTTGTGTGATAGTTTTCTCTTGAATGGCAGTGTGTATATAACTTCAAGTTTTCAGTTCTTATTTTATAACTCAAGTTTAGACTGCAGGGTTCAGGTAGGAAAATGTTTTGCTGTATCTTGCATCAGTATGTCAGAAAATGTCAACAGACTCCTGCAGTTCCTGAAATAATACTGTGGCGTGATCTGCTGGGGCATTGTGCATCCCATCATGCATTGCAGTGGTAATTAATTGTAAACTCCATTTTTAGTTCATGATTACAAGACCCATTGCAATAACCATGCAATTCTTACTGTTATATTTAGAAATTTGCAAGCTTTCTCTTTGAGAGTTTAATTATTAGTGTAAAGTTTGTCTTTTAAGTTACTTTTACCTGCTGAACAGGTGTTGCGTGTTTATGTAATGACACAAAAATTAGGTTCCATTACTTTATTTATAGCAATAAAAATATAAATCCTATATGTGATATAACTGCTAGAGACATTAGATGAAGTATTATCTCTAACATCAACATTAATGAATCTACTGTAGTTATAAACACATTAAATGAAGATGAGTAAATACTCAATCATTAACCAGTGTAAATTTTGACAGCAAATTTTGATTTAGTTTTAGTCATAGTCTTTTGACTAAAATGCCATTTAGTTTTAGTCATATTTTAGTCATTGGAAATTGTTTTAGTTTTAGTCTAGATTTAGTCGACTAAAATCTAATTTAGTTAAATTGTAATGCATTAAGCATTTCTCTAACAATACACAGATCCTATACACTGATATAGGTACATCTGATATTCCCCAAACTGTTTATGTTCACCAAACTGTACTTTGCTCGCCAAAGCGGACGGTTTTTGACCGTTCAAGTGCAAAAAGACACAAAAGAGCAAAATTCAGCATATTTCAGGGGTTGACACACTTATCATTGAGGTACTATAGTTTTTGTTTAAAATTTTATTAGATTTGATTTTTGGTTTTAGATTTTTAATTTTTTTGTGTTTGTCTTTTAGTTTTCGCTTTTTATTTCTTTTTATTTAAGTTTTTATTTCTGTTATTTTAATACCTCAGGTTAAGGTAAAGCTTAGAAACTAGATTAAATAAAATAAGTTTACATTTTTTTATATATATTTATTTTTTATTTCAGTTAGTTTACTTCAAATAATGAAGATTTCTTTGGTTTTAGATTTGGTTAACTATAATAACCCTTATACTTGTAAACTATATTGAATAATATGTCAAATAAATGTTCTTAGTCTTTCCTTCCTGTGACAGAAGATACAGTAGTTTACTATGAATTAAATAGAAATTAAATTAAATACAGTTTATTGTGTAAACAAAATAACAATAATGACCAGGAAAATAATAATAATTATAAACCATCCCGAAATACACCGTGACTCTTATTCTGAAATGTCTGCAGCCTGCGTTGTAGCCTATTGTAATAGCAGGCTACTAATGAGGGAGATAAATATGCATTCTTACAGCCTACAACTCATTACCATATAAACATCGTGTAGTAAACGTTGTCGTAATTCATCAATATTAGTTTATAAGCAATCGGTTGGCATAAATGTGCGCTATTCATTAATTACTAAGCAGTCTGAAGTGCTGCTGCGCGAGCCTGTAGAGCGCGCAACAGCGCCGCGTTTCCCGCGGTATGATCAGCACTTCAAATGTGCGCATCTTCCACACAGGACAACGTTCCTGACTGGATATCTTCCCAAATCGTCACTCTCTTTCATTTTTGTCTCGTTTTTATTCGTTGACGAATATTAGAGTAGATTTTAGTCATAGTTTTAGTCATTCAAAACACATTTTTATTTAGTCATCGTCTCGTTTTCGTCCGTGAAAAAATGTTGTTGACGAAAATTATTCGTCAACGAAATTAACACTGTCATTAACCTTAACCCTTTTCTCAATTTCTACACAAATTGTAGTGTGGCCTGCATATATAAATATGTTGATGTATGGTAAATATCCTATGAATGTATCACTAAAGACAAAGCAACATTTTGTACCCTATTTGTGGAAAGTTCCTTAAATAAGCATGACATGTCATGATTTTGAACCCGTGACTTTGAGTACAGTAAAGATTCCTGACCTCTGGAATAAGTTTCCAGGCACAGATAACAGGTGTGTAATTCATTCAGACTTTGATACTGAAGCTGCTTTCATGCTCCTTTTTATGGTCTGTTTTTTTTTTTTTTTTTTTGTGAAACATCATCTGAAACGTTGAAAAGTCATTTTGTTTGGAGAACGTCTGCCAGGAACATCAGTGCATTTAAATCTTGTTGTAACATGCTTAGAGGTGCCATTAGATGTTCTGGATACTTGTGGTGCAATACTATCTGATAAATCTCGTTACACAAAACAATCGTCTATTTTTACTTTGAAGAAAATCTCTCATGCAGAAGTGTTCAGTCCAGCAGAATTACTTTCAAAGATTTAGTCGAATAACAAGTGGTTCCTTTGAGTTGTTTGTTGCCGGCGGTGTGCTTTCTCAAATTGGAAAGGCTCTGTTGTGCAGAAATCACGTCTGATTAATAATTCTGTGTGTGACTGTTGAAGTGTGATGAGTGTGTGTGTGTGTGTTCAGCACATCTCTCCATTAACGAGTGTCAGGCCGTCAGCAGTTTGTTGTGGTGGGCTGCAGCGAGAGGAGGAGGAAGAGGAGGGTGATGAGATGAAGATAAGTCAATGGAAAATGAGTCACAGATCAGACATGATCTCATAGAGATTGGAGACACACACACATTTACCCGTGTATCTAAATGAGGACATGTGCATGTCAGAAAAACAAAAAAATATTTTGCGTAAAGAAAGTGAAAACTGCTTTAGCAATATTACCATTTTGGACATTATTTTTATGTCAGTTAAGCACATTTTCCACTGAAATCCCTGTATTACAATATATTTGGATGTTTTACTTAAAGGAGACCGTTTTTGTGTGTGTCCCTTTAAATGCAAATGAGCTGCTGCTCCCGGCCCCCTTTCCAGAAGAGGGCGGAGCTTTAACAGCTCAACAACAACAAAGCTGGAGAATCTCACGCAGCCAAAATGACGAAAGTGTTCAGCCTTACATTGTTCAAACCGGAGTCGACACTGATGGAGAGACTCAGGAAGAAGTTACAACTTTTAGAATGAAACTGGACGTTTCTGAATGGTTAGTGGATAAATTTATGTAGTTGCTGTGGAGTTGATTCAATTCATCCACTAGCATGTGCCGTCATGTTCATCATTTGTCATTGAATTGACCCTCATTTGTGAAGCAGTCCGGCGTAAAATATACAAAATATTGTAATGCAATGATTTAATAATATTATGATATTTAATAATAAATTAAAATCAGCATAAATTAAATTTAGTTTAAGAAATATGAATATACATTATACATTATGTATAACAACTTTAAAATTTTGTATATCAACTTTTCTGTAAATGTGCTTTGATAAATATTTTAAATTCTTATTTATTTTTTTTGATTTTGAGGCGTAATATGACCTACATGTGTTCTTGACATGTTTTATGAGATTTACCCAAATACTGTTACAGCTTTTCTTTATAAATAATAATAATAAACTATATATATATATAATATATAGTTTTTTTTATTATTATTATTATTTATTATTTTTTTTATTATTTTTTTTTTACTCTCGAGAACATCCCCAAAGGCTTTGTCAGATTGAACCCACTTCTGGAAGCAATTTTCTCTCTAAAGTAAAAAACAAAACACAGTGACCTTGTTCATGATCCTGACAGAGAATAATTTGATCTGTTCCTGACTGTGTTTGTCCCATCAGCTCTTTGTGCATCATATTTCACTCTCTCTCTCTCTCTCTCTCTCTCTCTCTCTCTCTGCAGTAGGGTTGGTTGGTGTGTTATTGCGGTGGGGGTTGGATCTGTGTGTGTGTGTGTGTAAAGTGCAGGTTTCAGCAGGCTGGAGCTCACACACCATTGTCCTCTCTCAGATCACAGAGAGTGTGTGTGAGAGTGTGAGTGTGTGTGTGTGTGTGTGAGTGTGTGTGAGGACGCTGCACGCATCTTCTCACTGCAGCACTGCTGATGTTCCTGCTCTGAGGAATTCCCTGTTCCCCGGGATGTGTGCGTTTGGAAGAGGGATTTAACGCTCGCGCTGGATACTGACGGATACTAATGGCACCAGACCTGAATATCGCGGTCGGATCGCGCGCGTCGAGCGGGAGTTTTATGTGAGGAGCAGCAGCTCTCGCGTGTGTGTGTGTTTGAAAGGCAGCTATGCGGTCGGAGCGCATGAGTCGCGTGTGTATCGTGGTCCTGGAGGAGGTGGAAGATGACGAACCCTCCCCTCTGCATTCCAAAGCCACTCCGGACCACATTTCCCAGAATTCCTCTCAGGACGAGAAGGTGAGGTGGCTGATTTGACTATTAGGATAGGTGATGATAATAGCTCTTTGTGTGTGTGTGTGTGTGTGTGTGTGTGTGTAAAGCAGCAGGTATCGGTGTGAATTTCGACAGAAGAAAGAGAAGAAAAGCTAAATGATTTGGTTGCTTTATTAGATGCATGTCATGATCTGTCCCCGTTATTATCTGAAGACGGATACAGACATGTTCAGATCTGATTGGGGTTCCAGGTAAGGAGATGTTTGGTGCTGCCAGCTGAGGTCCAAAAATTCCTTTGGAAACCCTGGATCATCTGACCAGGAGCAGTTTAGTGACCTTTGACCTGGTCGGAAACACAGCTGTCAGATGCAAATGTCACAACAGCATTAGTTAGGACACGCTTCACACGTTCAGGCCTTTCTGAAAATTAAAGGTGACATGGTGTGAGATGATGAAAAAAAAAAAAAACAGTGAGATGCATTGGAAAGGCCAATGATGTCCATCAAAAAACTACAAAATGCTGCAGCAAAATGTGAGAACATGTCCTGTGTGAACAGGCCTCAGGCCAGAAATGAATTCAAGGAGGCAAATGCAGACATAAATAAACCTCATGCGCTCTTTACTATGTAATTCAAATGAAAGGATTTTGAATTTAGTTTTAGTTTTAGATTTTATTTATGAGATAATCTTTATAAACTTTCTGTAAATTGTTTTTATTTTTTTCTAATCTAAATTTCTAATTTAAATTAATTTATTCATTAATTTTATTTTTTCATCAAAGAAACTTCAAAAACCTTGTAATATTTTTAAATAGATTTTTTTTCTCATAGTTTTTTTTTATTTATCTTTAGATTTTTTTGCTGTCTAAGATAAACTTTAAAAACCTGAAACATAAATTTTGTTTTAATTTACTTTTTTCTAATATTTATTAATTCATTTTTATTTATTTATATATTTAAACTTTTTTTTAAAAAAAGTTTTATTTATTTATTTTTTATTTTATGATTTATGATTTTATTTTTATGATTCAAATGAAAAGATTTTTACTGAAATAGGGTCAGATTTAGTTTCAGATTTTATTTATGAGATAACTTTAAAAACGTTCTGTAAATTGTTTTTATTTTATTTTCTACTTTTTGTAAATCTAAATTAATTGTTAATTTAGTTTTATTTTAGTTTTTATTAATTTTATTTTATTTTAATTAATTAATTTTTTTATTTTTTCATCAAAGAAACTTCAAAAACCTTGTAATATTTTTTTATTTTATTTTTTCTCATAGTTTTTTTATTTTATTTATTGCTGTCTAAGATAAACTTTAAAAACCTGAACCATATATTTTGTTAATTTACCTTTTTATAATATTTATTTAATTTAATTTTTTATAGATGTTTAAAGATAAACTTTAAAAAATAAATTTAAAAAAAAGTTTTTTTATTTGTTTATTATTTTTTTTATTTTAACCTGGCTGTGATAGTGTTACCTTCACTAGGGCATTATTCAGGGAGCTAAACATGTTCATAAAGTCTCATTTATTGCAAGATATTCTTCAAACTGTTTCTCTGCCACGACAGTAGTAGACCTAAAAAAGAAAACTAATAAAAGAGGAACACATTTTATGCTAATGCTCATAGTGTTGAGAATGCCACATGTTTTTGTGTTGCGTTATGATTTGTGTTCTCACACATTTCAGACCAAAATGCATCTTGTGTATCTAATAGTGTTCTTGATCGTTGACAACAGCAGGTGTGTAAATGGAAACTCTAGACAAATTAGCAGGATAATCAGCAGTTGGGTGGGAGAACCAGATGGGCAGGTTTCAGTTCTGTTGATTTTGCCGGCTGGTTTTGTCTTTTAATAGTTAAAAGCACCCAGTCTAAGTGGTTCTTACTGCTTTCAGTTTTTAGGACCTTCAGGCTGAAGTTTTTGCTGTTGTAACAACAAGCCACGTTTCCTTGAACAGAGGAAACCTCCCTGCATTCTTTCTTTTACGACATTCCCTCCTGTCTTTCCTTCACTGTGATTTAAAAACAGTGTCTGCTTTCAGCTGCTGCATCATCATGTGTTTGTGAGGTGAATCCACATACAGCAGGTGTGTGTGTGTTTGAGTACATTCAGTAAGTGTCAGCTCGTCTCTTGCATAAATCAAACAGGGTGTGGCTGGTGGGCGGAGCCAGGTGTAGCCTGTCCTTATTTGGAATAACCTTGAATGAGATATTTATGGCATGTTTTCATTGGTTTGATTACAGTGTTATTTTAGTGTTATTTATACAATATTATATGACTATTTTGAATTAGCATTTCTTTTTATATTTATATTTAAATTTTAGTTTCATTTTTACTAATTTTGTTTAGTTTTTATTCTTAAATATTACTATTTAGGTTTAATTTGTTTTTATTTCATTTTCAGTTTTATTTATTTATTTGCAGTGAATAATTTCAGTGCTTCAACTTAAAATTATTTAATAATAATAATAATCTTATTATTTTTCTGACTGGTTTTGTCCATATAGTTGCCAACATTTCTAATTTTATTTTAATTTAAAATTTTTCTTCTAATATTTGTTTCATTTTATTTCAGCTTTAATTCAATTAACAAAAAATTTATTTAATAGCTTTAGTTGACAATAATAACACTGGTTCGATGAATTCAGAGCTTGTATGCTGTCAGAACATGGCAAAACAATATTTTCACAATCAGATATTACAGTTTTGCATGATATATAAGTATTAGCCAAAGCAAATAATGTGCCATTTTCCTTTTTATTTAACAAACAAACATTTACACTTTATTAGAATCTAGAATTATACATGATTTTACATGCATAACTTCATTATCAGCTACATTGTAAGCATAATTATTGGCTATATTGGCCAAAATCTCCCCATCATACTGTATTCCTTTGACCTGGTTGGAAATCTTCATTTATAATCTGTCCAGTATAAACTGTTGATTTGATTCTGTTTAAAGTAAAGTAAGTGAGCACAGAGGGACAGTTAAACTCAAACTCTCTCCCTATCTCTCCATATTCTCACAGATGATGTTAGAACTGATTTCATACACTATTAAATACATTTTATTTCATCCTGAACTCGAATGGATTTTTCTCTTTGGCGTCTTGATGAATCAATGGTATCTTTTCTTCTGCTGTCTGTAATAAACCGCTTGACGTTTTATTCTCAGAATTCATCATTTCTGCATAGATTAAACACAATGTTTCATTCATTTAGCTTCTTTTCATCTTACACAACATTTTCAACACATTCAAAAAGAGCTTGTCATAATTTCAGTTTTGATCAATATAATGCTTCTCTGAGTTTAACAATATCTTCATTGTTGTATTTGACTGTTTCTCTCTCATTCCTCCACAGCCCTCTCTGATTAAAGCCATATTTAATGTGGACACAGATGAAGTTCGCTCTCTCATATTCAAGAAAGAAGATGTCAATGTACAGGTAAATGTCCATTACTTACAAAAACACACTTTTTGGCTAAACTATCCCTTTAAATTCCATTGAAGTTCTCTGTAAATGGGTCCTTTTTAGTCTTTATTGCATCTGGCTGGGTATTGAAATCAGTTCATTGATCTCTCAGTGATGGATGGTCTTCTGAAATGGACACAGGGGCAGTTTCTGTACATTATTATCCTTCATTTGATAATGGCTCTTCATCTGAGAGGTTAATACTCTGTCATGAGCCTGCATTTGGACTGAAGATGGTTATTTCACTGCTTGCTGTTTAATGAGGAGTCTGTTTTCATCGCCAATGCCCGCTCTGGACTGGAGCGACGCCCATTTGACTGCCAAGCCAACCAATCACTGATGGCCTTTTGGGTCAGATGACTCAGTGTGGCTTGGCCTCCTGTTTTCCATTCTCATTCCAGACCAGATGGAAAACAGAAGCCTGCAGGGTGGCATGACACTGGAGAATGAATGATTGCCGCTCTTTCGTAATTGCCTTTATTGATGAAAATGTAGAACGAGCTTTACTCAGGCATCTGGAGGAATGTTTAAAGCTACAGTGATCGCAGAAGATCTCAGGAACCTGAAACAGAAAAATGTGTGTGTGTCTCATGTTTCTGCATGCCGTCTCAAGAGATCTGTGGCCACATTGATCGGTGTGGATCTCTCTCACACACACGAATGTATCACTGTGTGCCATGCACAAGAATCCAGTGTGTGTATCATATATCACACACCCTGCTGAAACCACACATGCATCAAACACCAAGCTTTCAAAACACATGCAAATCAGAGGTGAATTACAAAATTACTATTTTCGATATAGTATAAACAGCAGATGTGTTTTGGATGTGTATTTTTGAGCTGCAGTAGTTCTAGAGAATTTGATTGGTTGATGTTTTTCTCTTGCACCAATCAGCGATAGAGACATAATGATTTTTTCTAAAGAAATGAATTCTTTTATTCAGCAAGGATGCATTAAGTTGATCAAAAGTGACTGTGACATGTTATAATGTTACAAAAGATTCTATTTCAAATAAATACTGTTCTTTTGAACTTTCTGTTCATCAAAGAATCCTAATGATCATAAATGTTTCTTGAGCAGCAAATCAGAATATCAGAATGATTTCTGAAGGATCATGTGACACTGAAGACTGGAGTAATGATGCTGAAAATTCAGCTTTGATCACAGGAATAAATTACACTTTACAATATATTCACATAGAAAGCAGATATTTAAAATTGTAATAATATTTCACAATATTACTGTTTTTACTGTATTTTTGATCAAATAAATGCAGCCTTGGTGAGCAGAAGAGACTTCTTTCAAAAACATTAAAAAAATCTTACCAACCCCAACCGTTTGAGCAGAAGTGTGTGTGTGTGTGTGTGTGTGTGTGTGTATATATATATATATATATATATATATATATATATATATATATATATATATATATATATATATATATATATATATATATATATATATATATATATATACATACAAACATATACAAACCCGATTCCAAAAAGTTGGGACACTGTACAAATTGTGAATAAAAAAGGAATGCAATAATTTACAAATCTCATAAACTTATATTTTATTCACAATAGAATATAGATAACATATCAAATGTTGAAAGTGAGACATTTTAAAATGTCATGCCAAATATTGGCTCATTTTGGATTTCATGAGAGCTACACATTCCAAAAAAGTTGGGACAGGTAGAAATAAGAGGCCGGAAAAGCTAAATGTACATATAAGGAACAGCTGGAGGACCAATTTGCAACTTATTAGGTCAATTGGCAACATGATTGGGTATAAAAAGAGCCTCTCAGAGTGGCAGTGTCTCTCAGAAGTCAAGATGGGCAGAGGATCACCAATTCCCCCAATACTGCGGCGAAAAATAGTGGAGCAATATCAGAAAGGAGTTTCTCAGAGAAAAATTGCAAAGAGTTTGAAGTTATCTTCATCTACAGTGCATAATATCATCCAAAGATTCAGAGAATCTGGAACAATCTCTGTGCGTAAGGGTCAAGGCCGGAAAACCACACTGGATGCTCGTGATCTTCAGGCCCTTAGACGGCACTGCATCACATACAGGAATGCTACTGTAATGGAAATCACAACATGGGCTCGGGAATACTTCCAGAAAACATTGTCGGTGAACACAATCCACCGTGCCATTCGCCGTTGCCGGCTAAAACTCTATAGGTCAAAAAAGAAGCCATATCTAAACATGATCCAGAAGCGCAGGCGTTTTCTCTGGGCCAAGGCTCATTTAAAATGGACTGTGGCAAAGTGGAAAACTGTTCTGTGGTCAGACGAATCAAAATTTGAAGTTCTTTTTGGAAAACTGGGATGCCATGTCATCCGGACTAAAGAGGACAAGGACAACCCAAATTGTTATCAGCGCTCAGTTCAGAAGCCTGCATCTCTGATGGTATGGGGTTGCATGAGTGCGTGTGGCATGGGCAGCTTACACATCTGGAAAGGCACCATCAATGCTGAAAGGTATATCCAAGTTCTAGAACAACATATGCTCCCATCCAGACGTCGTCTCTTTCAGGGAAGACCTTGCATTTTCCAACATGACAATGCCAGACCACATACTGCATCAATTACAACATCATGGCTGCGTAGAAGAAGGATCCAGGTACTGAAATGGCCAGCCTGCAGTCCAGATCTTTCACCCATAGAAAACATTTGGCGCATCATAAAGAGGAAGATGCGACAAAGAAGACCTAAAACAGTTGAGCAACTAGAAGCCTGTATTAGACAAGAATGGGACAACGTTCCTATTCCTAAACTTGAGCAACTTGTCTCCTCAGTCCCCAGACGTTTGCAGACTGTTATAAAAAGAAGAGGGGATGCCACACAGTGGTAAACATGGCCTTGACCCAACTTTTTTGAGACGTGTTGATGCCATGAAATTTAAAATCAACTTATTTTTCCCTTAAAATGATACATTTTCTCAGTTTAAACATTTGATATGTCATCTATGTTGTATTCTGAATAAAATATTGAAATTTGAAACTTCCACATCATTGCATTCTGTTTTTATTCACAATTTGTACAGTGTCCCAACTTTTTTGGAATCGGGTAGATTGTGTATTGCTGAAATAGTATGTGTAATATGCTACTTTGAGTTTTCAACATGATTTTTTTGTTAATGGCTGTGATTGTGACTCCTCAGGACAATGAGAAGAGGACACCACTCCACGCAGCTGCGTACCTGGGCGACGCTGAGATCATAGAGCTGCTCATCTTGTCAGGTATGAATCCACATGAGTTATGAGAACACAAACCTCCAGTGCAGTGACTGGAATATAGAAATTCATTAATATACCAATGCTTTTGTATCATCTGTTTTGGACAAAAAATAATTTTTACAGCCCTAGTTTGAAAGTTTGGGGTTTGAAAGAAGTCTTTTCTTTTCACCAAGGCTGCATTTATTTGATTAAAAGTACAGTAAAAAAACAGTAATATTGTGAAATATTATTACAATTCAAAATAGTAGTTTTCTATTTGAATATATATTAAATTGTAATTTATTCCTGTGATCAAAGCTGAATTTTCAGCATCATTACTCCAGTCTTCAGTGTCACATGATCCTTCAGAAATCATTCTAATATGCTGATTTGAAACATTTCTGATTATTATCAATATTGAAAACAGTTGTGCTGCTTCGTAATTCTGTGGAAATTGAAGCATTTTTGCAGGATTCTTTGATGAATAGAAAGTAGAACAGCATTTATCTGAAATATAAAATACATCTTTTACAGTCTCTTTTGATCAATGTAATGCATCCTTGATGAATTAAAAGTATTAATTTCTTTAAAAAATAATTGTACTGACCCCAAACTTTTGAACAGTAGTGTGCGTCATTAAAGCGTCTGTTTAGATGCAAATGTTATCATCTAAATAAAACATCAAGCATTTAAACACACTAGAAACCCAGTAGCAACAACTAACAACACCATTCTGACATTGTGTACAGTATATAATAAAAAATTCCTAATTTCTGTCAATTATATCGGCCAGACGCCTTTCTAGATTTAGCAATCGATCACTGAAAACTCATATTCGCTGAGCTCTACACTAATGACACACTGACAAAACACATACACATCATGTGACTTCCTGAAATGGCCGCATAATATGTACGTGTATTACGGGGGGTTGTCATCATGAATGACAGAGTAAAAGTAACAGGTGCTGCTGTATTTTAAGCAACAGATGTGATCCCACAGGATTGTGGGAGTTTATGGGAAGCTCAACGTATCCGGCTTCAACTGTGACATTAATAACTGTAATACATTTCGCATATCCTTTCTCTCTCTTTCTCTCAGGGGCGAGAGTAAATGCCAAAGATAATAAATGGCTCACTCCTCTTCATCGGGCCGTAGCTTCCTGTAGTGAGGTACGACACGTCCTCCACGTCGTCGGAACAACAAATATAAACAAACAAATGTTTTCAGGGTCATTAATGTCCTCATTGTGTGTTCAGGAGGCCGTCCAGGTGCTGTTGAAACACTCTGCGGATGTCAACGCAAGGGATAAAAACTGGCAGACGCCACTGCACGTGGCCGCGGCCCATAAAGCAGTGCGCTGCGCCGAGGCATTAGTGCCATTGCTAAGCAACGTCAACGTGTCGGACCGCGCCGGACGTACGCCTCTTCATCACGCGGCCTTCAGCGGACACCTGGAGGTCAGACGTTCACTCTCACTGTCATTTCTCACACACACAGATCAACAGGTGCACAATATCTGCCTGTCATAGAAGAGGAAACAAGACCTGTTTACACAAAGAATGAAAGGAAAAGTATGACAGACTAAAGAGATATTTACACCAAGAGTGAAATAAGAAAGTCTGGGTGTTCACATGCTTTAAAGGCACAATATGTAACATTTTTGGATTAAAATATGTTATACATTTAGTTGACTTGTGTACGTACATTATCCCAAATGTTTCCAAGAATGTTTAAATCCAGAGAAATAAGCAATTTTAACCAGGACACGGGCTGTGTCCGTGCGTCGCCTATCAATGACATCATACCCACGTTACCCTTGATTTTTTTTTTATTTATATAACAGGTGAACAACTGTTTGGATACATTCATCGACAGAAAACTAATCATGTTATATAGCTCAACACAGTAAGTCTTATTGTTTAAAGGAGACCTATAATGCCCCTTTCACAAGATGTAATATAAGTCTCCGGTGTCTCCAGAATGTGTCTGTGAAGTTTCAGCTCAAAATACCCCACAGATCATTTATTATAGCTTGTCAAATTTGCCTCTATTTGGATGTGAGCAAAAACACAACATTTTTGTGTGTGTCCCTTTAAATGCAAATGAGCTGCTGCTCCCGGCCCCCTTTCCAGAAGAGGGTGGAGCTTTAACAGATCGTGCTTCAGTTGCTCAACAACAACAAAGCTGGAGAAAATCATAATCAACCGCCCCTTTAAATCTTGTTTTCTTGATTTACAGCAAGTACCATGTGTTACCATGTCTAATATCGATCTAGCTTACTGCAGTGTGCAACAAGAGTCTCACAGCAGCCGCCGAGCGAACGCTCAGAGTAGCTTTATAACAACTTTCAACACACAAATGTATCTAATATGATAAACAGCGCTGCGCTTCCCCCACATACTCATGGCCGGAAGAAGCAAAAGTGCTCATCTGCAGCATAATAAAAGTTTGCTGCTCTCGAACTGTGTTTTGCGTTCGTCTCTGATTAGCAATCGCTCCAGCGGCCTCGTTCTGCTCCACACCCTGCTTCATACTACAGTAATGTTAATGTCTTCTTGTGTAAATCTCATTTGTTTAAAAGACCTCCGAAGAACAGGCGAATCTCAACATAACACCGACTGTTACGTAACAGTCGGGATCATTAATATGTACGCCCCCAATATTTGCATATTCCAGCTCATGTTCAAGGCATTACAAAAGGGCAGCCAGTATTAACGTCTGGATCAGCACAGCCGAATCATCAGACTAGGTAAGCAAGCAAGAACAATAGTGAAAAATAGTAGATGGAGCGATAATAACTGACATGATCCATGATATCATGATATTTTTAGTGATATTTGTAAATTGTCTTTATAAATGTTTCGTTAGCATGTTGCTAATGTACTGTTAAATGTGGTTAAAGTTACCATAGTTTCTTACTGTATTCACGGAGACAAGAGCCGTCGCTATTTTCATTTTTAAACACTTGCAGTCTGTATAATGCATAAACACAACTTCATTCTTTATAAATCTCTCCAACAGTGTGTAATGTTAGCTTTAGCCACGGAGCTCTATCAAACTCATTCAGAATCAAATGTAAACATCCAAATAAATACTATACTCACATGGTCCGACGCATGCATTCAGTATGCATGACGAACATCTTGTAAAGATCCATTTGAGGGTTATATTAGCTGTGTGAACTTTGTAAATGCACTGTATTATAGTCGAGAGTTCGGGGGCAGGGAGCGTGCGATTTAAAGGGGCCGCAGCCTGAATCGGTGCATAGTTAATGATGCCCCAAAATAGGCAGTTAAAAATCTATGGGGTATTTTGAGCTGAAACTTCACAGACACATTCAGGGGACACCTTAGACTTATATTACATCTTGTAAAAACTGGTTCTAGGGCACCTTTAATAAATCTTGTAATACATTAGATCATCCATGAATATGATTTCGGAATATGAGTCCTGTCGGATTCTTTTTCACCGGCTGTAGACATGAAGACAACACCTCCCATGATTCCGCCAAATCAAGGCATCATCAAACTACACCTTTGTTTTGAATGAGTGACCTCTAGTGGTGAAAAATTACATATTGTGCCTTTAATGTAAAATACAGAAACATAGTCTCTGATCATATAAATTTCACTCTGGTTAATGCATTTTTCTAATTTTACAGATTACACTACCGTTCACCAGTTTATAGTCATAAAGATTTTTTTGTAGGACACATTAAATTGATAAAAAGTGACATTTATAATGTTACAAAAGATTTCTGTTTCAAATAAATGATGTTCTTTTGAACTTTCTATTCATCAAAGAATATCATGGTTTCAACTAAAATTTGAAGCGGCACAACTGTTTTCAACATTAATGATAATCATAAATGTTTCTTGAGCAGCAAATTGGAATATTAGAATGATTTCTGAAGGATCATGTGACACTGAAGACTGGAGTAATGATGCTGAAAATTCAGCTTTGATCACAGAAATAAATTACGTTTTAAAATATAATCACACAGAAAACAGTTATTTTAAAATAATATTGTAATAATATTTCACAAAATTACTGTTTTTACTTTATTTTTGATCAAATAAACACAGCTTTGGTGAGCAGAAAAGACTTCTTTCAAAAACATTACAAAATCATACCAACCTCAAACTTTCAAACGCTATTGTATATTTGCATTTGAACTTTCAAAACAAAGTCAGACCATCTTAAAAGTCATGTGACCCAAGACTAGTTGACACAGGCAATCAGTTGGCACAAACTTTGCCCTTTTTTCTGCTCCACTATATCTTTTTTATCTTCTTTCTACACTGAGATCAACAGATTGAGGTCTGTCTAGAATGCCACTGGCAGACACATGACCCAAAAGCTGATATATTATTGATCAGTCAGGGTTTTTATTCCAGGCAGACGAGGGGAAAAAGTGAGTGAATAACATGAATTTCTTATGAGTCAAATAACATGAATTTAATTTGATTGGAATTAAAATGACACTTATTCTACTGGAACATAATGATAAATTGATTTTAATTTATACTTCCCATCTTGACTCTTGCTAAAATCATAATCTTCAAATCTGACATGCGTGCATGTGTAATCTTTAGTGTCTTTATTGCAGATGGTTCAGTTGCTTGTGTCCAGAGGTGCAAACATCAACGCTTTTGATAAGAAGGACAGACGAGCTGTTCACTGGGCTGCATACATGGGTGAAAAACATCAACATCAACATCAGAACAAACAGAAAACATGTTTTTGTCATTGATCTGAAATCACTCACTCCCTCTCTGTCTCTCTCTGTCTCAGGTCATTTAGAGGTCATGAAGTTACTGGTGTCTCATGGTGCTGAGGTTTGCTGCAAGGATAAGAAATCATACACTCCGCTTCACGCCGCTGCCTCCAGTGGAATGATCAATGTGGTGAAATACCTGCTGAATCTGGGAGTTGATGTAAGTAAGCCCCGCCCATATGTACATACAACTCCGCCTCTTGGTCATCACGTGAACTGTGATTGTTTTTAAATAGAGAACACATTCCATATGTATAGCCAAAGCTACAAATGTTCAAATTAAATACCATTCACAAGTTTTCTTCATTCTACATCTACATTCATTGAACTCACATTGTTATATGCTGTTTTTCTTAAATTATAAAAGAAAGAAATCAAATTTGCATTAATCTTTTGACATTTAAAAAGGGGTTTGTACCATTAAAGGTGCCCTAGAACTTTTTTTTTAAAGATGTAATATAAGTCTAAGGTGTCCCCTGAATGTGTCTGTGAAGTTTCAGCTCAAAATACCCTATAGATTTTTTTTAATTCATTTTTTTTAACTGCCTATTTTGGGGCATAATTATAAATGAGCCGATTCAGGGTGTGTGGCCCTTTAAATCTCGTGCTCCACGCCCCAAGAGCTCGCGCTTGCCTTAAACAACATAAAAAAAGTTCACACAGCTAATATAACCCTCAAAATGGATCTTTACAAAGTGTTTGTCATGCAGCATGTCTAATCGCGTAAGTAAAGTGTTTATTTTGATGTTTACATTTGATTCTGAATGAGTTTGAGGCTATGCTCCGTGGCTAACGGCTAATGCTACACTGTTGGAGAGATTTATAAAGAATATAGTTATAGTATAGACTGCAAGTGTTTAAAAATGAAAATAGCAACGGCTCTTGTCTTCGTGAATACAGTAAGAAACGATGGTAACTTTAACCACATTTAACAGTACATTAGCAACATGCTAACGAAACATTTAGAAAGACAATTTACAAATATCACTAAAAATATCATGATATCATGGATCATGTCAGTTATTATCGCTCCATCTACTATTTTTCGCTATTGTCCTTGCTTGCTTACCTAGTCTGATGATTCATCTGCACAGATCCAGACGTTAATACTGCCTGCCCTTGTCTAATGCCTTTCATAATGTTGGGAACATGGGCTGGCATATGCAAATATTGGGGGCGTACACCCCGACTGTTACGTAACAGTCGGTGTTATGTTGAGATTCGCCTGTTCTTCGGAGGTCTTTTAAACAAATGAGATTTATATAAGAAGGAGGAAACAATGGAGTTTGAGACTCACTGTATGTCTTTTCCATGTACTGAACTCTTGTTATTCAACTATGCCGAGGTAAATTCAATTTTTGAATCTAGGGCACCTTTAAATCATCCTACAAGTTTCATATCTTATTATAAACAAAGCATTTATTTAACCAATCCCAGAGGCAGGAACAAGTGGATGGATTATATGTTTCCTGTCAGAGGATTATATGTTTGTTCGGAGCATTTGACTGCAGATTGTTTTATAGTAAAGGTACAATGTAATGGAGAGTTCGCAAAGAAACAAAAGTTTCTGACAGCAGCTGCATCACAAACCATAGGTAAACAATAATGCATAATGCTTTTTATATGGATATTGTTTACAAAACAGTTACTCGCATGCAATAGCGAGGAGGCATTGATACTGTTTCCTATGCAATGACGTTAGCCAATCATAACTGTATGTAATATAATATCTAGCAGACTATATTATACTGTATTATTGACTGTAATTATGACTGTATTTACATCATCTGCACCACGGCATTTACTGGATCAATAATGCAGTAAAACTATATTATTACGGTTTTGTTTAAAATAACTGTTGAAACATTAACCAAAACATCTGTCCCTCTTTGTCTTCAGATTAACGAGCCGAACGCGTATGGAAACAGTCCTCTGCACTTGGCGTGTTTCAACGGGCAGGACGTGGTGGTGAATGAGCTGATAGAAGCAGGTGCTGATGTCAATCAAGTGAACGAGAAGGGCTTCTCCCCGCTGCACTTCACCGCTGCCTCCCGCCAGGGGGCGCTATGTCTGGAGCTGCTCGTTGCCAACAGGGCCAATGTCAACAGCAGGGTCAGTGACTTTTCCCAATTTTCCAGTTAGGGTCGGTTCGCACAGAACTCGGTTTTGTAAGTAAGATTTTTTTTTTTTTTCAAAGGAACTAACACTTTTAAAATACTAAAATAACTTCTTTTCCAGAGTAAAGATGGTAAAACTCCTCTCCACATGGCGGCCATTCACGGACGATACTCCAGATCACAGGCCATCATTCAGAACGGTGAGTGCGTTATCCTACTCGTTTCTTGTTCGTCTTCCTCTCCAGTTACTCGTCATCCTCCGTTTTCCCGTTTGTAGGCTCAGAGATCGACTGCGAGGATGAGAACGGAAACTCTCCGCTTCATATAGCGGCTCGTTACGGTCACGAGCTGCTCATCAACACTCTCATGACGAACGGTGCGGATACGGCAAAGTGAGTGACAGGACGTGTGTTTACACGGTTACGCCTGATTTATGAGCTCATGCTGATCATGTGACTGTGACTCCGCCTCTGTAGGCGGGGCATCCACGGCATGTTCCCGCTGCATCTGGCGGCGCTGAGCGGATTTTCAGACTGCTGCCGGAAACTGCTCTCCTCAGGTGAATCACATTTATCTTCAACATTTATATTCATATAACAGCAGTTATAAAATTGATTCCTGAGTAACAAACAGACTTTTCCCTCTCTCACGGAAGTTCATTTGTGTACTGCTCTTGATAATGGTTA
Organism: Megalobrama amblycephala; assembly: GCF_018812025.1. Classification (NCBI taxonomy): domain Eukaryota; kingdom Metazoa; phylum Chordata; class Actinopteri; order Cypriniformes; family Xenocyprididae; genus Megalobrama; species Megalobrama amblycephala. Next base: position 38,051,563 of record NC_063052.1, on the reverse strand, counting down.
TCTTTTGCTTCAGGTTTTGACATCGACACGCCGGATGACTTTGGCAGGACGTGTTTGCATGCGGCCGCTGCAGGAGGGTGAGTCACAGCGCTGCTTCTCTCTGATTGGCTCATCAGCTCCCCCTGTGGCCTGGATGCTTTATTGTCCCATCTCTCCTCCTTTAGGAATCTGGAATGTTTGAATCTGTTGCTCAACACAGGTGCAGACTTTAACAGGAAAGACAGATTTGGGAGGTGAGTTACATTAGATAATAAACCCCTAAAATCAAAAGAAAATCAAAAGATGCTCTACTTTTCAAGTTTTGTTACTGGAAAAAAAGTTTCTTCTGCTTACCAAGGCTGCATTTATTTGATCAAAAATACAGTAAAAACAGCAATATTATGAAATATTATTACAATTTAAAATAACCGCTTTCTATTTGAATATATATTAAAATTTAATTTATTCCTGTGATCAAAGCTGAATTTTCAGCATCATTACTCCAGTCTTTAGTGTCACATGATCCTTCAGAAATCATTCTAATATGATGATTTGCTGCTCAAGAAACATTTCTGATTATTATCAATGTTGAAACTGCTTCATATTTCTGTGGAAACGGTGATGCATTTTATTTTTCAGAATTCTTTGATGAATATAAAGTTCAAAAGAATAACATTTATTTGAAATAGAAATCTTTTTTTAACATAATAAATGTCACTTTCTGAATAAAATTATTAATAAAATTATTAAAACAAAACTTTAGAGTGGTAGTAGAATATTATTTGTATCATCACATTTTTTGTATTATGACAATTAAGCCCCCCAAATACTGTTTTATGTGTAATTAATTTATAATTAATATAAACACAAAAATAATTTATGTATTAATAATATAGATTATATAATAATAATAATAATAATAATATAGTAATATTCATATACAATATAGTTTATATATTCTCTATATAATATCTAGTTAGTATATAAAGTATATTATAATGATATATTAGTATATAATATGGTAATTTGTTGAATTTATAAATATATCTCTGTGTGTATATATAAAAGTAATGTTTTTTTTTCCCATTTTGTGTTGAAATATGGCCCTGACATGTTGTACACACTTTTAATAAAGTCATCTGGTTTTATTAAAGCAGCCTGGGATTTATATTCTCCTCCAGATTCCCAGCAGCACAGTGATAAAACAGATTAAAGGAATCCAGCAGGAGGAATATGGTTATCATGTATGATTTATCTCTCTCTCAGGACGGCGCTGCATTACGCTGCTGCGAACTGTAACTATCAGTGTCTGTTCGCTCTGGTGGGCTCCGGGGCCAGCGTGAACGAGCGGGACGTCAGGGGCTGCAGCCCACTGCACTACACGGCTGCGGCCGACTCCGACGGCAGGTGAGTGACACACACACACACTGTCATTCATCACACTGGAAAAGGAAGGTCGAGTCAAGCACATTCTCCATTGTGTGTTTTTACATAATGTGCTCTAGTTGCACATACTGTGTCAGCAAATGTAGTAGGCCATCCGGGTTTTTCAGGCACACAGAAAATGTTGTTTGTGCACTGATACTGCATGCTACTTTCTTTCACAAATATGAACTAATGTGCCGTCTTTAAAAATGTAAGTTATCATTAAAAAACAATTTCTCTGTGGAGAAAGTGAATGGAGTTTTACTTCCATCTGTTGAATGTTTGAGCTTATCGGTCTCTGTCTGTCTGTCAGGTGTCTGGAGTATCTGTTGAGGAATGATGCGAATCCAGGTCTCAGGGATAAAGACGGATACAGCGCTGTTCACTACGCTTCAGCGTACGGTCACCGAGTGTGTCTGGAGATGGTTAGTACATCATCTGAACATTGTGAAATTAAAACACTCCTCAACACTGCTCTGTCTTCAGTGTGTTTCTCTGTGTTTTATTTTGTAGATCGCCAATGAAACGCCGTTAGATGTGGTGAGTTTAAATCTGTATTTCTGTGTGGACTGAACAAAACACTCAGTGCTGCCCTCTAATGGAAGCATTAATCAACATGAGTTCAAAATTAACCCTGTGAAAAAAAAAAAAAAAAAAAAAAAAAAAAAACATTTTTGTATTCTTTCATAAACTATCAAAATGTAATGCCTTTCACATCCAAAATCATTTTATGTTGATATCAACAAGCAAAGAGTGGAAAAAAAATACTATTAATGAATTAGAATAATTAATAATAATAATAACATTTCATGATCCAATCTCATCCTGATTAATAAAATAAATTCCTGTCCTTATTTTTCGGAATGCCATTTCTTCTTTTTCTCTTTTTCTTTTTGTTTCACTGTTTTAAATTGTGTAATTTCATGAAGCCATGAATATATGTATATTTCAGCTGTTGGACACCTCTGCATCAAGCATCTTACACGACACTGACGTCCAGCCTCCCATCAGCCCTTTACACTTAGCGGTGAGTTACAGATCCAGATCTCCGGCTTGATAAAATAATATGGAATATTATATATATTATATATGTGGAATATTTCTGCCATTCAGCCATTTATAAAACAATGAGTCACTCAAAAATTGCCTAAAACTGTGTATTGCATCAATGCTGTTACTTTGTGTGTGTGTGTGTGTGTGTGTGTTTAATATATATACAGTGTGTGTATGTATATATATATATATATATATATATATAACTTCAATGAAAGTTAGAAATGTTGCAACTAACTGAAATAAACGTTTAAGTACTAAAATTGCTAAAACTGAAAAGAAAATTAAAAGTAATTTGAAGCCATATAGAATCATTTAAACCACTATAGCACATATCAAAATTAGTAAAACTTTAAATACAATTAAAATAAAAAGTAAAAATTAAATTTAAAATATGAATAGATACTATAATTGTATATAAATAATACTAAAATAACACAGTATTGCATTGATTTTGCCACAGTTAAGTGATGTTCTCTAGGCTGGAAGTTCAGTAAATAAAATGTTTTCTAAATAATTATATGTAATATTAGTAATAATCACAATGAACACCTCTTCAACCAAATAATATTGTTCATTAGTCTAAGTGTAGGTTTGAGTGTGAACGATGCAAGTCAGCTTCAGTGCTTTGAAACATGGCTCATCCAATCAGATTTTAGCATTGAAGTCTGTTTTATAATATTAGTATATAACACAGTAGGTTATATTTTGAATAAAATAATGAAATTTGAAAACTGAAGTTGGTACATTTGTTTGTGTGTGTGTTTTTCCAGGCATATCACGGTCACCACCACGCTCTTGAGGTCCTGGTCCAGTCTCTGCTGGATCTGGACGTGAGGACGCCTCAGGGTCACACGGCTCTGAGTCTGACAGCGTTTAAGGGTCACGTGGAGTGCGTGGAGATCCTGATCAATCAGGGCGCGTCCATGCTGCTGAAGGACTACACACACAAGAGAAGCGCCGTACACTCCGCAGGTCAACAACAGTGCTTTCTTTCTCTGTCTTTCTTTTCTGACTGAGACTGATGGTACATGAGCTGATGTGTCAGGTCAGATCAGATTATGTGTGTTATTTTATTGTGTTTGTTTGATTCTGTCGATCTGCAGCCATGAACGGTCACTCGGAGTGTCTGCGTCTGCTCATCCATAATGCCGATCAGCAAACAGCCATCGATATACGTGATGGAAAGGGACAGTGAGTTTCGGGGCTTCTGGATCTCGGATATATGCTTGAATACTGTCAGTCTGATGAATAGGTTCATTGTCTATGTCGTTGTTGTCAGGACTCCTCTGATGTTGGCGGTTCTGGGCGGACACACAGACTGTGTGTATCTTCTGCTGAGTAAAGGAGCCAGTGTGGAGGCCAGGGATAAATGGGGCCGGACGGCCCTCCACCGCGGGGTCAGTCACACACCTCTCACAGATTGTGGACTTGGTTAGAAAAAACGAAATTGTAGAAAAAAATAGTCACACTTGTGTTGTTCTCGGTCAGAAATGACCACCATAGGAAATTAATATGAAAAAAGACAGCAGTTTTTGTGGGGTAAAATCTACAAATCAGCCACGATGCAGAAAAAAAGCAAGAAGTGACACTTCTAAATCAATCAAGAATGCAAAATAGACACATGAACTGGTGTGGCTGTAAGAATATGAGCCGGAAGACTCAAATAAGAGGTTGAAATCAGAAATTTTATTGAATTTAATATGTAACAAATATCTTTCTCTGTGTTCAGGTTTTAATGTAGTCAAATTGATGGAAATACAAAATACAAAATTATGTCTAAAAACAACTATATCATTTACAAGCTTCTTTATATAGAGCTATAGGTGCTGGTCATATAATTAGAATATCATCAAAAAGTTGATTTATTTCACTAATTCCATTCAAAAAGTGAAACTTGTATATTATATTCATTCATTACACACAGACTGATATATTTCAAATGTTTATTTCTTTTAATTTGGATGATTATAACTGACAACTAAGGAAAATCCCAAATTCAGTATCTCAGAAAATTAGAATATTGTGAAAAGGTTCAATATTGAAGACACCTGGTGCCACACTCTAATCAGCTAATTAACTCAAAACACCTGCAAAGACCTTTAAATGGTCTCTCAGTCTAGTTCTGTAGGCTACACAATCATGGGGACTGCTGACTTGACAGTTGTCCAAAAGACGACCATTGACACCTTGCACAAGGAGGGCAAGACACAAAAGGTCATTGCAAAAGAGGCTGGCTGTTCACAGAGCTCTGTGTCCAAGCACATTAATAGAGAGGCGAAGGGAAGGAAAAGATGTGGTAGAAAAAAGTGTACAAGCAATAGGGATAACCGCACCCTGGAGAGGATTGTGAAACAAAACCCATTCAAAAATGTGGGAGATTCACAAAGAGTGGACTGCAGCTGGAGTCAGTGCTTCAAGAACCACTACGCACAGACGTATGCAAGACATGGGTTTCAGCTGTCGCATTCCTTGTGTCAAGCCACTCTTGAACAACAGACAGCGTCAGAAGCGTCTCGACTGGACTGCTGCTGAGTGGTCCAAAGTTATGTTCTCTGATGAAAGTAAATTTTGCATTCCTTTGGAAATCAGGGTCCCAGAGTCTGGAGGAAGAGAGGAGAGGCACACAATCCACATTGCTTGAGGTCCAGAGTAAAGTTTCCACAGTCAGTGATGGTTTGGGGTGCCATGTCATCAGCTGGTGTTTGTCCACTGTGTTTCCTGAGGTCCAAGGTCAACGCAGCCGTATACCAGGAAGTTTTAGAGCACTTCATGCTTCCTGCTGCTGACCAACTTTATGGAGATGCAGATTTCATTTTCCAACAGGACTTGGCACCTGCACACAGTGCCAAAGCTACCAGTACCTGGTTTAAGGACCATGGTATCCCTGTTCTTAATTGGCCAGCAAACTCGCCTGACCTTAATCCCATAGGAAATCTATGGGGAATTGTGAAGAGGAAGATGCGATATGCCAGACCCAACAATGCAGAAGAGCTGAAGGCCACTATCAGAGCAACCTGGGCTCTCATAACACCTGAGCAGTGCCACAGACTGATCGACTCCATGCCACGACTCCATGCCAGTAATTCAGGCAAAAGGAGCCCCAACTAAGTATTGAGTGCTGTACATGCTCATACTTTTCATGTTCATACTTTTCAGTTGGCCAAGATTTCTAAAAATCCTTTCTTTGTATTGGTCTTAAGTAATATTCTAATTTTCTGAGATACTGAATTTGGGATTCTCCTTAGTTGTCAGTTATAATTATCTAAATTAAAAGAAATAAACATTTGAAATATATCAGTCTGTGTGTAATGAATGAATATAACATACAAGTTTCACTTTTTGAATGGATTTAGTGAAATAAATCAACTTTTTGATGATATTCTAATTATATGACCAGCACCTGTATATAGGGATCTAGTGGTTACACTATGGCGTTACAGATGTTTTTCTTTTTTTACTCCCACCAGATGGCACTAATCTGCCTTCAAAAATTGTTTTTAAAGGCCTTCTCTCTATTTTAAAGGGTTAGTTCACCCAAAAATGAAAGTAATGTCATTTATTACTCACCCTCATGTCGTTCCACACCCGTAAGACCTTCGTTCATTTTCAGAGCACAAATTAAGATATTTTTGTCGAAATCCGAAGGCTCTGTGAGGCCTGCATAGCCAACAATGACACTTCCTCTCTCAAGATCCATAAATGTACTAAAAACATATTTAAATCAGTTCATGTGAGTACAGTGGTTCAATATTAATATTATAAAGCAACGAGAATATTTTTGGTGTGGCAAAAAAACAAAATAACGACTTATTTAGTGATGGCTGATTTCAAAACACTGCTTCATGAAGCTTCGGAGCGTTATGAATCTTCTGTGTCGAATTATGATTCAGATCGCGTGTCAAACCGCCAAACTGCTGAAATCATGTGACTTTGGCACTCCGAACAGCAGATTCGATACACTGATTCATTATGCTCTGATGCTTCATGAAGCAGTGTTTTGAAATCGGCCATCACCATATAAGTCGTTATTTAGTTTTTTTGGCACACCAAAAATATTCTCGTCGCTTTATAATATTAATATTGAACCACTGTACTCACATGAACTGATTTAAATATGTTTTTAGTACATTTATGGATCTTGAGAGAGGAAATGTCATTGTTGGCTATGGAGGCCTCACTGAGCCATCGGATTTCAACAAAAATATCTTAATTTGTGTCTTACGGGTGTGGAACAACATGATGGTGAGTAATAAATGACATTATTTTCATTTTTGGGTGAACTAACCCTTTAACATGAAATACATTTTTAATTGAAAAATTAATATTAATTTGTATTATTATTATTTTCAGTGGGGAAAAAAATTTATCAAAAGTATTGCATAAATATTAATCATAAAATCATAAAATTCTCTCAAAATGCAAAAGAAAAAATATTATTGAAGAAAAATATGTTACATTTATTTTACTGAAAATAAAAAAAAAGTTTAATTTCAGGTGTTCAGTCACTTTTGACCGCGAACAACACTCCCAAATGAACAAAACGAGAGGGTTAATTTATTTTATTTATTTATTTATTTTTTACAAAAACTGAGGGATGAGTTGAATTATTTTTTGTGGTGATCCATATTATTCCACAAATGTTGCTTACAAATCTGTTCCAAACCTGGAACCGTATGTTTTATTTATGTATTTATTTAACAAAAACTGTAATGAGTTGAAATTATTTACTGTGGTAATCCACATTATGCCACAAATTACAGTTACAGACTTGTAGGTCTGACTGAACCTGTAACAAAGTAATTCCAAGGTAAGAGCGTCTCTCTGTCCGTGTGATAATGGCTCCTTCACTGTGTGTCTCAGGCGGTGATGGGTCACGAGGCGTGTGTGGAGGCGCTGCTGCAGCACGGCTCTAGTTTCCTGGTTCAGGACAGTAGGGGGCGCTCTCCTCTGCACCTGGCGGCTGCTTGCGGTCACGTTGGGGTTCTGAGGGCCCTCATGAAGATCCAAAAGAGCGTCCTCGTCCTCAAGGACAACTGTGGTTACACACCGCTGCACTGGGCGTGTTATAACGGTAAACTTGCTCCGTCAAACAAACTGATGAATACTTTCATTCAGCAAGGATGCATTAAATTGATCAAAAGTGACGTTACAAAAGAACTTTCTATGCATGTTGATCTCAGGTCATGACGCGTGTGTGGAGCTGCTCTTAGAGCAGGACGTGTTTCGCAAGATGGAGGGAAACTCCTTCAGTCCGCTGCACTGCGCTGTGTAAGAAACCCCTGCTGATATGATGTGCTTCCTCCTGGGTGTTCGTATGAAAGCATCACATCTCTCCTCTCTCTCTGTTTCAGTATTAACGATAACGAATCTGCAGCTGAGATGCTGATTGAAACGTTAGGCCCAGCGATCATAAACGCCACAGACTCGCAGTCCAGGTGAGAACAGGGTTTCTGTAGGAACAGCAGCACATTATGTTCTTTAGTTCATGTGTTTTGTGTGTCCCGCAGGACGCCGCTGCACGCCGCCGCTTACACGGATCACGTGGAGTGTTTGCAGCTTCTGCTGGGTCATAACGCTCAGGTCAACTCCACTGACATGCTGGGAAAAACACCGCTCATGATGGCGGCTGAGAACGGACAGACCAACGCCGTAGGTGAGAATATATATACACTACCGCTCAAAAGTTTGGGATCGGTAAGATTTTTAATGTTTTTAAAAGAAGTTTCGTCTGCTCACCAAGGGTGCATTTACTTCATTAAAAATACAGTAAAAACAGTAATATTGCGAAATATTATTACAATTTAAAATGACTGTTTTGTATTTGAAAATATTTTAAAATGTAATTTATTCCTGTGATGCAAAGCTGAATTTTCAGCATCATTACTCCAGTCTTCAGTGTCACATGATCCTTCAGAAATCATTCTAATATGCTGATCTGCTGCTCAAGAAACATTTATTGTTTACAATTGTACAAAATATTTGTGTACAATATTTTTTTTTCAGGATTATTTGATGAATAGAAAGTTCAAAAGAACAGTGTTTATCTGAAATCTAATCTTTTGTAACATTATAAATGTCTTTACTGTCACTTTTGATTGATTTAATGCATCCTTGCTGAATAAAAGTATTCATTTCTTTAATTTCTTTTCAAAAAAATAAAAATAAAAATTCTTACTGACCCCAAACTTTTGAACGGTAGTGTATAATGCTACAGAAGCTTTGTATTTCAGATAAATGCTGTTCTTTTGAACTTTCTATTCATCAAGGAATCCTGAAAATAAAAGTACACAACTGTTTTCAACATTGAAAATAATCATAAATGTTTATTGAGCAGCAGATCAGCATATTAGAATGATTTCTGAAGGATCATGTGACACTGAAGACTGGAGTAATGATGCTGAAAATTCAGCTTTGCATCACAGGAATAAATTACTTTGTAAAATATATTCAATTAGAAAACAGTTATTTTAAATTGTAATAATATTTCACAATATTACTGTTTTTTACTGTATTTTTAATTAAATAAATGCAGCCTTGGTGAGCAGACGAAACTTCTTTTAAAAACATTAAAAATCTTACCGATCCCAAACTTTTGAGCGGTAGTGTACATATTTTTCTTCTGTTACAAAGAGTTCAGAGATCAAACAACAGAAATAAAGTAACATTTCTTGAGTTTAAATACACTACCCTTCAAAAGTTTGGGGTCGGTAACAATTTTTAATCAAAGAAGTCTCTTCTGCTCATCAAGGCTGCATTTATTTGGTTAAAAATACAGTAAAATTGTGAAATATTACTACAATTGAAATTAACTCTTTCTTTCATTTGAATATATTGTAAAATGTAGTTTATTCCTGTGATCAAAGCTGATTTTCAACATCATTACTCTAGTCTTCAGTGTCACATGATCCTTCAGAAATCATTCTAATATGATGATTTGCTGCTCAAGAAACATTTCTATTATCAATGTCGAAAGAAGTTTATTTAGTAATCTTTTATGAATAAAAAGTTCAAAAGAATAGAATTTAATTGAAATAGAAATCTTTTATTACATTATAAATGTATTTACAGTCTCTTTTGATCAATTTTAATGCATCCTTGCTGAATAAAATTATTAATTTCTTTCAAAAAAAATAAAAATCTTTCCAACCCCAAACATTTAAACACGAGTGTATCTCTTTTCATAGACAGATGTTCTTTTATGAACTGTCGAATGCTGTAGAAATGTTAGTGTAACATAAGTAGGTACTTAAATTTGAAGAAACACAATAATGTAACGTTACTTTTGTGAACAACATTCCTAAATACCGACAAAGTGTTATTAAAGATAGAATATTTTATTTATATGTTTAGTTTTCATTTGAATTTTTTTGTTTTGTTAACTGTTTTGTCTTTTTTTTTTTTTTTCTATTTATCTTGTAGTTTTTGTAATTTTAGTACTTCAACTTTAATAATTTCATCTAACTTCATGTAATTATTTTTTTTTTTTATGTTATTGGGTTGCTGTGGCTCTAGAGGGCGATAGAGGTTCTTTTCAATGTCTGTATCATTAAACCAGATGTGTAGTGAAGTCACTGTAAACATCAACATGCTCATCGAGATCAGTCAGAAAGCAGCTGGATGTGTTGATGGTGATGTTAATATGAGTGATGTTGATGATGACGAGTGTTTTGTTTCTGCAGAGGTGTTGGTGAGCAGCGCGAAAGCAGATTTCACATTACAGGACGCACACAGAAACACAGCCCTGCATCTGGCCTGCAGTAAGGTACAAACACTAGAGTTCAGCATCTGATGTACACACAAACAACATCAACACAGTCCAAACCAGCATGTGAACAGAGCTGCTCCTCCAGCTGCTAAATGGATCTATGCATCAAAATCAAATATGAGTTAAAAAGCCTTTATTGTATCATATTTAAAGCATTTAAAAATCATCTTGCTAAGACATATTATTATGGAGTCAAATTAATGCCTTAAAGTTTTGCACAAAAATAAAGTTTTGCAAAACAAAAAAAAGAATTGAGCAATAAAAAAAAATTTTGCAAACAAAAATAAAGAATTGCAAAATAAAATAACGTAGTGCAAAAATAAAAATATAATCAATTACAAAAATCAATGACAGCTGTAATCCTATTTTATCTTTGCCACATATTTTTCATGCTCAAACCTACTAAATCATTTGCAACGCTCATTTTATTCTGTGTTTCAGTCAAGCGTGCGCTCACGATACCGGTTTTCCTTTGCGCTGCACTTTTCTGTGCGGTTCTCTTTATGGCGCTGGTTTGACGTGGGGGTGGAGTCAAGAAACGGGGGCACGCCCCCGCGAAAAAACGTCATCGGCAGGAAACGCAGATCGGAACAGAACAGATCAAGCATAGAGACAGAGCGCATTTATTATAATCTGAAAACCACGCCCACCGGGGGGAAAACAATCCAACCGTCTCCATTGACTTTGTATTGTGTGAGGCTGCCTTCTTGTCTTTTCTGACTCATTACAAAAAACAGAACAATGCCTAAAGCTGCTGTGTGACAAGGTGTACAGCTAACAAGCTAAAAAACCCAGAACTAAGTTTTTATAAGCTGTCGACCCCAAAAAAACGAATGTTTAAGGACACAAAAGTGGATACAGGCAGTGAGACAGAGCGCAACGGGTCATATTACTATAGAAATTCATTGGAGGGGGTCGTAATCGGCGAAAACATATGCTAAACAAACCAACAAAAACAAACCATTCATTATTTTTAACCATGTCAAAGAATTATTTCACCTGTCGCCGATTACGTTCCCTTCCAATGCATTTCGCGGAGGCGTGCCCCCGTTTCTTGACTCCACCCCCACGTCAAACCAGTGCCATAAAGAGATCCTCACAGAAAAGTGCAGCGCAAAGGAAAACCAGGTATCGTGAGCGCACGCTTGACTGAAACGCAGAATAAAATGAGCTTTGCAAATGATTTAGTAGGTCTGAGCATGAAAAATATGTGGCAAAGATAAAATAGGATTGCAGATGTCATTGATTTTTGTAATTGATTATATTTTTATTTTTGCACTACTTTATTTTATTTTGCAATTTATTATTTTTGTTTGCAAAACTTATTTTTTCCGCTCAATTTTTTTTTCCTTTGCAATTCTTTATTTTTGTTTGCAAAACATTTTTTATTGCTCAATTCTTTTTTTTGTGTTTTGCAAAACTTTATTTTTGTGCAAAACTTTAAGGCATTAATTTAACTCCATATATTATTGGCAAATATAGAGTGACGGCTCATATTTATATCCAATTTGTACAAGCAGTGTGTTATGCTGTTATAAATATCTCATCTTGGTTTTTGACCATGTACTATATAACAACAAATGGACCAAATTTCTTATTTTTGCTCAGTTTGGGGCTCTAAAACAAAATGAGGTGTTATTTCCCTCCATATTCTCATTATATCAGACTATCTGAGCCATAAAAGACAGCATGTCTTTTACAGCCTTGCATGCTCTTGTACTTCCTTCTGTGAAATGCAAATCTATTTTCACTTGAATTGTTTGCGCTGTAGGGACATGAAACCAGTGCCTTGTTAATTCTTGAGAAGGTCACGGACAGAAACCTCATCAACTGCACAAACGCAGCGCTGCAGACGTAAGTTCAGTCTCCTCACGCATACAAAAGCTCCCTCCATTTGTTCTCCTCATGATCTCGAGACTAAAGAGAGCTGCTTCTCTCTCTCGTGTCTCAGGCCGCTACACGTTGCCGCTCGTAACGGGCTCACGGTGGTCGTGCAGGAGCTGCTGGGTAAAGGAGCCAGTGTCCTCGCCGTGGATGAAAACGGTGAGCGTTTAAAGCGTTTAAAACCACACCACATTTTTCATCAATGCAGGGTTATTTTAGATAACTAAAACGGTAAAACCATAAAAAATACTTAATAAATCATCAATAAATATTTAATAATTACTTAAATAATTATAAATAAATACCTAAATTCTTCAAAAATACTTAATAAATACTTCATGTTAACTGAAATAAATTAAAATAAAATATTATTTTATTATTTCTCATTTTTGTTTAGTTTAACTTGTAATAAAAAACTAAAACTGAAATAAAAATTAATTAAAAAAAATCTAATAAAAATGACAAAAAACAAAATAAAAATAATAAATATAAAAACAAATTCAAAATATTAATAAAAACTATAATTGCATCTCAGTGGTACTACAATAACACTGCATCAAAGATTTTAAATTGAATCTCACTTTCACTTCATTGAAAAAAAAAAATACATATACAGTATACCATTCAAAAGTTTGGGGGAAAAAAATACTTTTATTTAGTAAGGATGCCTTAAATTCATCAAAAACAACAGTAAATTCAGATTTGCATCACAGGAATAAATTTAAAATGTATTCAAACAGAAAACTGTTCTTTTTAATTGTAACAATATTTCACAATATTACTATTTTCACTGTATTTCTGATTAAATAAATGCATCCTTGGTGAGAAAAAAATCTTTCTGTCCCCAAACTTTTGACCGGAAGTGTGAGGTTATGGGTCAATTACAGGTAAACGGAACTGCTGATAATAATATTTCTGTACAATAAATTTGCATTACACTAGGTGAAAATGGTTTTGAGGTACAAATTCACTGCCGATTTTTGTTTTTCATAGTTCATTTGGATGGACATACAAAACTGTCAAATGTTATCCTTCTAATTTAATCATTACAAGCACAAGTTGTAATTGTTGCCTACATGTTTGTTGTATCTGTTTAATTGAATACACAACATGTTCTATTATAGCTGTATATATGGACATGCTCATATCTCAGTCTCATTTTATTTATAATGCACAATAAAACAACAGTAGTTGACTACGTATATACAAATATACGCTATACAAATAAACATTAATTGTGTTTCCCAGGTTACACTCCAGCTTTGGCTTGTGCCCCGAACAAAGACGTGGCCGACTGTTTGGCGCTGATACTCGCCACCATGATGCCCATCTCCCTCAGCAGTCCCAGCACCATATCGGGCCTCGCGTTTACCACCATTAACCATTACTCCAGCCCATCCAAGACCGTGACCTTTGACCCTTTACCAATGCTGCGGTCCGAGCACGTCTCCTACCGTAAATTCAACAGCCTGGGCCGTGAGGACGGCCTCATCGTCCCCGATGATGAACTCAATGATTCAGACTCAGAAACGTACTGACAACATGCCCCTCAGTGTCTTAAACTATCGCCTCATTGGCCGAATGGTGACTATGCTGATTATTGCCGTCCCTCCGTGACCGGTGAGTCCGAAGTCTCAGGAGAAAGCGGAAAAACAGGAAAATAAGAGCCACAGAAGTGGCCAACACTGCAGTTTGACCAGTCCAGTTCTGTTTCTTCTCTACAGTGTCAACGTTTGAACACTCAAGCATCACTAATACTCATTATTTAAATTCATTTTGTTTTCTGCTCATATTGACAGCTGTGGGACTGTAATTCCCAGCATTCATGTGGAACGTGATGGATTCTTGTAACTGCAGAAACAGGAAAACTAAAGACGTCCGGGACCAAGAGCTGCAGACTTTCCCTCCAGCTTTACTTTTATCCCCGTTTGTGCATGAAGATTGAATTTAGGTTTGCAACATCATGGATTATTTATTATAAAAAAAATTGGAGAGTTTCAGAGTTCAGATTTAACGAGTATTTATTCCTCTGCTGTTGTGAGGAATTACAGCGTTCTTCCTGTTGTGTGTGAAAGAGAGAGATTATGAATAATTTGAATGACTGTGTGTGTGTGATTTATTTTATAAGAGTTCAAAGACAATGAAAAGATCAGGTGTGTGACTTGACCTTTTGGTACATTGTTAATAATTATTAATAATTCTAAATAATAAATCATTTTTGCCATAAGATTCCACAGTGTCTCTTTATTACAGAAACTTGGCAAAATATTTAAAAAAATATTATTTTAACATTATTAATAAATGTTAAAAGAATACATAAGATCATAAATTAATATGCCAAAAAGAAAACATTTTATTCATCCACTCCTATAGTTTTTGAACCCATTCACTGATTGTTTCTTCTTATTTAATATTTGCGTATAATATATTTATTTTCAGGAATCGTTTTACCCCATTTAACGTTCTGCATTATCTATTTTAATATTTATATATTATTTTTTCTTCATTTCAGGAATCTTTTTTTTTTACCCTACATTACATCTATTATTTAAAGTATGTTTTGTAAAAACTAAAATTTATTTTTGTAGGTAATAAATTAAAATGTATTAAAATCAACTCCCCTCCCTCTTGCAGCATCTCTTCTCTGATGATGAGGGCGGGGCAACCTGTCACTCACATGAGATCCACCAATAGCAAACCACAACCATCCAGTCAATTCCCCATGGACAAAATCAAGCCCCGCCCTACATTTGTTCTTGTTTGGAAAGCAGTTTCGCTCAGACATACGTCACAATGGGGATGAAAAGACTTCCCAACTTACGTTTCATACCGTCTTTAACCACAGCTAGTCTTTTCAGCTGTGCGCTTTGATCACGTGATTGTTTTAAAAGTTAATTCAACTCAAAAATAAAAGCTCTCATGATTTACTCACGCTGATGTCATTCTTGTGGCAAAGAGGAAGATTTTCAGCCATTAAATGTGGGTCTTTTTCTCACATAAAGCAATTGGATGACATAAGATAACTTGAAATATATCATGAGACTATATCTATAAATTTATTTTGGAATTTTTTATTTCGCTGTCATCCGCTTCCAGTTATTTTTAACTACAAAATAGCTTGTTATGCTGCTTGATATTGAAAACCAGTATTTATTATCATATTATTTAAATGTTTGCCATATAATTATGAACACACTGGTTTATAGTAGAAATAGTTAACGCACTTTGTTATCCTTCTAGTTATTCACCTACAGCATAGCGGCTAATGAATCTCACACATTCCTATTATATAAAGTACTTCCATGTTGCAAAATAAGGTGATAATAGAGCATAAATATTCTTAAAAACATATAAGCTTGGAATGAGGTTTTATTAAAATTATGACAGAATTTTCCATTTTCATTTTTGGGTGAAGAAATGCATTTCAATAAGATGAAATCTAATTTGTGTTATTTGTAGCGCACTATAATTAGTGTCCTATGAAAGTGTAATTTTAATCATTGTCCTTCTCATAGTGTCTCCCGTACAGCACAGCTGTTACGAGTCCGGTGCTCATTCCCGTCCGGCTCATGTAAAAGCGGTTTCCGCTCTCCCAACCAGAATGATCCGGAATATCCAGAGTCATTCCGCTACCCAGAATTCCTGGGAACACGTGACGAGTCATAAAAGTCCCCGTCAGCCTGAAGTCCACTGGCGTATTAGCGTGTTCGGTTTCTTCTCCACAGCTGCTGTGATGTTCACCTGCGCACTTCACAAGAGCACAAACCTCCAGGTAATACGTCCCATGCACCACATGGAGGCCGTTGAAGACGCCTAGAGCGTAAAACTCATGCGTGACGGACCTCCGGAACAGCAGGTGGCAGCAGACGGAGCCACTACAAATGCTAATGTTCCCTTCACTGCCTTGCAAAGGGGCCAAAGTGAAATTATCATACATCATGATGGAGGTAAAGGTTGCAGATGTAACTCCTTGCGCACACTCAGAGTCTTTTTGGCAGTATTTTACACCATCATCTGGGTCAAAGCTACTTGTAGGCCAAACATGCATCTTTTCTGGTTCTTCTGACCTCAGTTTCTCTTTTGGATACCCAGAAAATGGCACCGGTGCTTTGTCTGCTCTGTCCCCAATAAATGATGGATCCAAAACGGGGACTCTACGCACTAGCAATTTCCCAGAATTCCCCTTTGTATCATGATGAATTAGCGAATCCCAGGGCGTGAAGATGCCGCTGCCGGTTATGCCGTACTCAGCGGCTTGGATGTTTGCGGCCAGCAGTGTGATACCCGTTGCATATGAGAATGAGCGCTGAAACTGTACAGCGGCCAGCAGGGGGAGCTGGTTCATCCACGCGGTGGGATACACGATCTGCCGGACGCCCATGTCCTTTATTAGAGTCACCGCTGGGTCACGGAACAGAATGTCGAAGCACGTAAACACCCCGAATCGGCCCGCGAACGGTGTGGTGAACGTGACGTACTCGCACTCCGGTGGAGCGTCAAACGCCGCCTCAAAGTACAAGTTCTGTTTGTGATATCGGGCCACGATGACGCCCTGGTCACTGAACACCACGTTAGTGTTGAACTGGTACTGGCCGTTCGCAGGACAGCGAGGGTCGGCGGTTCGGTTACAGCTCTGACGGGATGGCATGTTTGCCACCACGAAGAGACGGTTCTTTTGAGCCATACAGCTGAGGCTTTGGAGGACCTGAGAAAGAAACAGATAACTTGTTAGAAACTGTGGAAAAACTGGCTCTCATCATGTCAAATGATTCTTTAAAAAGGGTAGTAAATATCAGTTTTATACCTCAGTGTCTGGAAATCTGTGTGGGTCAGCACACGGACTCCATGTGACCTCCTGAGGGTCGGGAACGGTCTCCAGATAACCAGCGATAGAAGCTCTGGTGAAGTTGAACCCATGGATGGCATCTTCTGGAAACACTATGATCTGGGCACCCTATTTGATAAATGATATATAAACGTTAAGAGTCCTATAGAAATCATTTAGGAATGTCTGTGTCTTAAAGAGATAGTTCTTGTGTTACGCATCACGTTTGAGCTTCAGCAAGAACCAGTGAGGTTCATTCTCGTGTTACGCAGCACGTTTGAGCTTCAGCAAGAACCAGTGAGGTTCATTCTCGTGTTACGCAGCACGTTTGAGCTTCAGCAAGAACCAGTGAGGTTCATTCTCGTGTTACGCATCACGTTTGAGCTTCAGCAAGAACCAGTGAGGTTCATTCTCGTGTTACGCATCACGTTTGAGCTTCAGCAAGAACCAGTGAGGTTCATTCTCGTGTTACGCAGCACGTTTGAGCTTCCGCAGGAACCAATGAGGTTCATTCTCGTGCTACGCATCACGTTTGAGCTTCCGCAGGAACCAATGAGGTTCATTCTCGTGTTACGCAGCGCGTTTGAGCTTCCGCAAGAACCAATGAGGTTCATTTTCGTGTTACGCATTACGTTTGAGCTTCCGCAGGAACCAATGAGCTTCATTCTCGTGTTACGCAGCACGTTTGAGCTTCAGCAAGAACCAGTGAGGTTCATTCTCGTGTTACGCAGCACGTTTGAGCTTCCGCAAGAACCAGTGAGGTTCATTCTCGTGTTACGCAGCACGTTTGAGCTTCCGCAGGAACCAATGAGGTTCATTCTCGTGCTACGCATCACGTTTGAGCTTCCGCAGGAACCAATGAGGTTCATTCTCGTGTTACGCAGCGCATTTGAGCTTCCGCAAGAACCAATGAGGTTCATTTTCGTGTTACGCATTACGTTTGAGCTTCCGCAGGAACCAATGAGCTTCATTCTCGTGTTACGCATCACGTTTGAGCTTCAGCAAGAACCAGTGAGGTTCATTCTCGTGTTACGCAGCACGTTTGAGCTTCCGCAGGAACCAATGAGGTTCATTCTCGTGTTACGCAGCACGTTTGAGCTTCCGCAGGAACCAATGAGGTTCATTCTCGTGCTACGCATCACGTTTGAGCTTCCGCAGGAACCAATGAGGTTCATTCTCGTGTTACGCAGCGCGTTTGAGCTTCCGCAAGAACCAATGAGGTTCATTTTCGTGTTACGCATTACGTTTGAGCTTCAGCAAGAACCAGTGAGGTTCATTTTCGTGTTACGCAGCACGTTTGAGCTTCCGCAGGAACCAATGAGGTTCATTCTCGTGCTACGCATCACGTTTGAGCTTCCGCAGGAACCAATGAGGTTCATTCTCGTGTTACGCAGCGCGTTTGAGCTTCAGCAAGAACCAGTGAGGTTCATTCTCGTGTTACGCAGCACGTTTGAGCTTCCGCAGGAACCAATGAGGTTCATTCTCGTGCTTACGCATCACGTTTGAGCTTCCGCAGGAACCAATGAGGTTCATTCTCGTGTTACGCAGCGCGTTTGAGCTTCCGCAAGAACCAATGAGGTTCATTTTCGTGTTACGCATTACGTTTGAGCTTCCGCAGGAACCAATGAGCTTCATTCTCGTGTTACGCATCACGTTTGAGCTTCAGCAAGAACCAGTGAGGTTCATTCTCGTGTTACGCAGCACGTTTGAGCTTCCGCAGGAACCAATGAGGTTCATTCTCGTGTTACGCAGCACGTTTGAGCTTCCGCAGGAACCAATGAGGTTCATTCTCGCGTTACGCAGCACGTTTGAGCTTCAGCAAAAACCAATGAGGTTCATTCTCGTGTTACGCAGCACGTTTGAGCTACTGGAAGAGTTTTGTTCTCGTGCATCAAGCAGTTTCAGTTGAGCTTCTGTTCATGTTCGCAGATCAATGTTTATATCATGTGAATAAAAGTCTAAATTAAATATGTTCATCATATAGAGCAATTGAGTCTCTTTGGACTAAACTGCTCGATTCACATGGATCAGTTTTACGACCTCTTTATGAACTTTTTGAAGACTCGTAGTTGTCTATGGAGGGACGGAAATCTCTCAGATCTCTTTAAAAAGATCTTCATATGTGTTCTGAAGATGAACGAAAGTCTTACGGGTTTGGAACGACATGAGGGTGAGATATTAATGACAGGATTTTTATTTTTGGGTGAACTAACCCCTTGATTGATTCTAGGGTTAGCATTAGTCCTATTGTATCTTGTGTAATCTTTAGTACCAAACTTTCAGAAAATAATCTGAAACAGCAGTTAAAGAACATCCATTTTTATGGTTTAATACAATCCTTTTACATTAGCACCCATTTGTATGCCTACTTTTATGCAAACTAGTATCTCATTCATAGTTGACCTTTAACTTTGCTTCTGAAATGACTGGTAAATAATTGTAGGGTTTTGTTCGGAGGAGACAAGAAGCACGTTCATGTGCAAAGTGTTTGTGAAATAAGCAACCTTTTGACAAAAGTATCTGACAAAGCACTGAGATGTTTATCACTATAAAACTAAATTGTCACATTTTCTGGGACGTAAATATTGCTTCAATTAATACTACGCATAGTTTTACATGTTGTTTAAAATTCTTATTGTATTCCTTTAGTTCGAGTCTTTTGATCATTGTTTCAAGCTCTCACACTATCTGAAAGTGTACCTGCTGTGCTGCCAACACTGCCTGCTCTTCAAACACATGCAGGTTTTGCTTCATGTGCTCCAGGGCGGATCTCCGGTCCAGCGGGACTCTGGGGTTCGAGTTCAGCCGCACGCGGTGCTCGTACACCGCCGCCACATAGGACGGATGATCCGCGGCGAGGATAAGGTGCAGTCCGCTCAAATAGAGCAAAAATTCGACGAACCCGAGCGCCATGAGCAGGGTGAACACGAACTCAAGTGGGTCAGTCTGCCGTGAGCTCAAAAGTGAGTCCAAAAGCTCAGGTTAATCATTACAAAATCTGTCATTGATTTAAGGGGTCGCATTTTCGTGGTTAAAAACAATTTTACATAAACATGATGTGCATTAGTAAACCATCCATAAAGTTATTTTCTAAAGTTAGCTCGCTGCTTATTTACATCTCTTCAGATAATTTACATTAGCATTTTCTTCCAAATATATTTGCATGCATTTGTATAAAAATATTTATAATAAACAATAGCACATTGTTGTTAATGGACTTCCGGGTGACATTACGCCACTCGCAATCCGCGATTCTATTGGTTGGCCTGAGCTCCATCTGCACAGATATGTTCTTTGTTGGTACTACTGCACACCATGGACATAAAAATACATTACTGCCTACTGTTTTTTTTAATATCACGTGGAAAACATATACACACATACATATGTACAATATATGTAAATATATATATATATGTTATTTACATAATATGTCGCTTGCATATTGTTGCGTGTGTTATCCAGATATTGTTATTTAGCAGTTTTTTTTTTTTTTTTTTTTTTTTTTTCAGATTCAATTCCAATTCTTACTTTTGGCATATAATAAGTCAACAAAGATGTTTAACACAACAGCTGATATTACTTCTGGTTCATTAATAGTGTTGCGTGTAATTAATTACTAAGTAAATTATTTAGGCCTACTGTAATCTACTTTTCCCTTGAAAAGTAAAAAAGTTAAGTAAAGGGAATACTCTTAATTTTTCTGTAATTTACAGCTACTACTGATGTAATCGCATTAGACTGTATACAACGATAGTTTTACATAAAACAACAGTGGATATAACATCGAAATGTAATGTTAAAGGTATGTTTTAATGTAACCTTCTCCTTTTACACACTTTGGTCAGTTCAAGAATAATTTATATTGTTTGAAAGAATTAAAAGAACAGTTTCATGTCAATCATTGTTTTGTGCAACTGGTAGAGGTTAGTGATTTAGAAAGTAATAGGCAATCCAATACTTTTCAGAGAGAGAGAGTAATTAGTACAGTAATCTAAATACACTGTTGAAGATGTACTAGTAGCTAGTAATTAATTACTTTTTTAAAGTAACTCACACAGCACTGTTCATTAGTTAGAAATGGATGATGAAGTCGAGCATATTGCATTGTGGGATATAATATCTCGTGCAGTGTGCTCTAGTCTGTTGTGCACTGTACATTATGCCAAATGATGGGATTTCATGCATACAAAATTATTCTGTGTTGATATTAACTTAATGCAAGTGTGTAATATTTGACTGCTTTAGTGCTCAATATCTAAGCAAATTAGAATCAGACGTGACCTCCTCTCTGATGGCTGTTTTGAATCATTGGACACACTGAGGTGCAGTGTGTGTGTGTGTGTGTGTGTGTGTGTGTGTGTGTGTGTGTGTTTAAGTGAAGGAATTTGGCCGGCAGAGTAAAAAAAATTACTGCAAACACTGATCTGAAAAGAGCTGTTTGGGTTTTCTAATATGATGTTAACGTGCAGAGACTGCTGCCGTTTTTTCCTGCATCTTCAGGGTTTGGTATTTGTGTGTGCGTGTGTTTTGAAGTAGACATCCATTGATATGTTTTGCGAGTTGAAGTCAAGACCAGATCCTTTAAGACCCAGACCAGGACTGGACCCTAGAGGATGAGATTCAGACCAATTTTAATGAACTAAAATAAAGACAACGCTGTAAGTGTTGTACAGAGACCATGCAGATCTGTTGTTCAGGAAATAATTGTTATTTTTGGAGATCTGACACCATGAAGCCCAAAATACACTTTGGTTTTGACAGGTACTGTGTAAATTTGGTCACCAAAATAATGCATCAATGTGCACAACCTGATGTATATAAGACTTGAGAATGACAAGCAGGGCTGATAATAATAATAATAATAATAATACATTTTATTTAGAAGCGCCTTTCTGAACACTCAAGGTCACTTTACATAAATAAACAACACACATAAACATTACATGAACATTAAACAATTGGACGATGAGTGCAATCCCTAAGAGTAAGCCAGTTTGAACAGATGAGTTTTAAGTCTCGATTTAAACAGAGGAAGAGAATCAGTATTTCGAATGTCAGGTGGAAGTGCATTCCAGAGTAGGGGAGCAGAGCGACTGAAGGCTCTGCTCCCCATAGTGCTGAGACGAGCAGTGGGCACAGTGAGGTGAATGGAAGAAGAAGATCGAAGTGAACGGGAAGGAGTGGCAATGTCAAGCAAACCAGATAAATACGGTGGGGCAAGGCGATGGATGGCCTTGAAGACATAAAGGAGAATTTTGAAATTGATTCGAAATTTGACCGGAAGCCAGTGAAGTTGTTGAAGAACAGGAGTAATATGGTGAGAAGTGGGGATTTTACTGATAATGCGGGCAGCAGAGTTCTGGACCGGTTGGAGCTTATAGATAGATTTATGAGGGAGACCAAAAAGAAGAGAATTACAGTAATCAATACGGGAGGTGACGAGGCTGTGTACAAGAATCGAGGCGGATTGAACAGTGAGCGGAGGACGAAGACGGTTAATGTTGCGTAGATGAAAATATGCAGAGCGGGTTACATTATTAATGTGAGATTGGAAAGATAAGGAACCGTCCAGTATGACCCCTAAACTTTTGACCTGAGGTGAGGGATGAACTACAGAGGTGCCAATTGATAAAGAAAAACTGTCAACTTTGGATAATGAGTTTTTTGTGCCAATGAGAAGAACTTCAGTTTTGCCACTGTTTACTTGTAAGTAGTTAGATGTAAACCAAGAATTTATTTCTGAAATACAGCATGTGAGAGAGGTGGGTGGAAGTGTAGCATTAGGTTTGCTAGATAGATACAACTGGGTGTCATCTGCATAGCAATGAAAATGAATATTACATTTTCGAAAGATATTGCCAATGGGGAGAAGATAAATAATGAAAAGAAGAGGACCCAATACAGATCCCTGAGGAACACCAGAACAAACCAGAGAGGACTGTGATTGAAAGGATTTTAATTGAATAAACTGAGTGCGGCCTGAGAGATATGAACGGAACCAATGAAGAGGGGTGTGAGTGATACCAATGGAAGAAAGTCTGTTGAGAAGAATGGAGTGAGAGATAGTGTCAAAGGCAGCACTAAGGTCAAGAAGTATAAGAATAGAGAGTAAACCAGAGTCGGCTGCAATGAGAAGATCATTAGTTATTTTAATAAGAGCAGTTTCAGTGC
The DNA here is from genome assembly GCF_018812025.1 of Megalobrama amblycephala. NCBI lineage: Eukaryota > Metazoa > Chordata > Actinopteri > Cypriniformes > Xenocyprididae > Megalobrama > Megalobrama amblycephala. The sequence continues at coordinate 38,028,455 of NC_063052.1, read as the reverse complement.
TGTGGCAAGAGCGAAAGCCAGACTGGAATTGTTCATAAAGATAGTTCTGGGATAGATGTGCATGGAGTTGTTCTGCAACAGTTTTTTCAAGAATTTTTGAAATAAAGGGAAGATTGGAAATGGGGCGTAAGTTATTGTAATTGTTAGGGTCTAAGCCAGGTTTTTTAAGAATAAAAAACACATCAAGACACATCAACACATCACATCAACACATCAACACATGATAAACACATCAAGAGGGGTTTAAACTAAATGGCATTTATATTTATACCGGATTCCTCAGCTACCGGAGCAATTCCATGGTGTCTCTCTGCACGATATGGGAATCATCCAGCTAGGCCAGCCATTTTACACTCTTGCACAAGAGTACAGAAGCTTTCCTTATGCTTACAACAAAAAACGAGGGGGAAAAAATACACAAAGTTGGTGCTGAAACAAGTCTAAATGTGTTGTCAGCAGTTTGTTTAAATATGAAGAGGGACTTCAACACCCGAGACTTGGTTTTTCCTCATCTACTTAAGGAGTTTTCCTTGCGGCTTACTCAAGAGACTATTATTTGTCTTAATCTAGTCAGTTAAGATCATTGACTATGGAGACTTGATGAACCATTGTTACAAACAGGTTGTTTTTCAACAATTAATGAACAACCAAAGAACAACATAAAGCTGTGTGTTGGCCTTCAGAAATGTTTCAGGTATGATCGTTCAGCTGATATGCAAACTTTATTGCTTCCAGCAAGTTTCACTTTGTCATAGGAACCAACCTGTGATATGACAATGCCTAATAATGAGACAGAACCTCTTCCAGCTGATATAAAACTACTTTTAAGAAATAAATCTTAAAAAAAAGCTTACTGACTTATGAAAATCTAGAAAATAAGCACCAAAATGATGTGAAAAATTTCCTCACATCAAGGCCTATTGTTTAAATACATAAATAAAAACAACACTGCTGCTTTCAAAATCAAGAATATTAATCTGACCATTTATATTCCCTAATATCCTACTATGAAAGTTCAGTAACTTCAGATTGAAGTGATACAAATTCACTCAAAAATGAAGGTTCCGTCATCATTTATTCGGGTTCCAAACCTGTATGTCTACCCTTCTGTGGAACACAGAAGCGTTTCTCAGCTTTTCTTTTCTATTTTTGTTTTGTATTTGTATTCTTTTGTTGTCAATACAGTGAAAGTCAATGTGATCCAGTGTTCTACAAAATATTTGGTGTTTCACAGAAGAAAAGTTTGGAAGTACATAAGAGTGAGTAATTGAAAACTGAATTTTCATTTTCATGTGAACTACCCTTCAAGAGGAAGAGACTGAGCAAAAAAAAAAAAAAAAATGCATTCCCTTCTATCCTGCAGTAAAAGCACATCTCCGCCTCTTGTGAGGGTGTAATGTGTAACATTCAAATAAAAGCCCGAGATCGACTCTGCCGTTCACATTTACATCCGACAGACGCAGAGAACAATCATCATTGACAAACATCATCTGTGAATCATCTGTGGCAAACTGTAAATATGACTATTTTATATATATGAGTTATGTTTTCTATGCGGTCGTATTAGATGCAGGCAATTTTGGGATGTGTCTTAGTTATAAAATATTAATATATAGAATATGATTTTAAAACCATTTAAAAATCTGTATTAAATCATTTTATTTCATTGTTTGTCTCTTCTAAATAGTGACCTGAATATGGCTTCCAAAACTCAAATACTACTACTGCTGCTAGTGGCTGTAATGATTGCAAGCTATGGTCTAACCAATGCAAACAACACATCAACGACACTAACAACAATACCAACAACGACACAAACAACAACCAAGATCACAATCAACAGCACCGCTGGATCTCTTTCTCCTGTGGGGATGGTGGGTCTGCCTGGTCTTCTGATCTACACGCTCACCTCCGCTGCGCTTCTCAAACTCTTCCAGCTCATCTGATCATCATGATCATCGTCTCCCTCAGTCTGTCACACAGCTAAACCTACGGGATGTGCCTGTGTCTGTACATGTTTTTAGCAGATTGTGTCAATTACTTATTGTTTTGCAGATACTTACTGCTCTGATAAAAATGTATAATAATATAAAAATCAAAATCTATAAAAATGTAGAAAAAAATGTGTATGATCATATATGAAGACTTAAGAATAAAGAAGGAAAAAAACACTTTTGTTGACTGTGCTGATATTTCTAAATGACCTTCCACCTGCAGAATGGTTAAAGACAGGTGTTTACAGGCAAATTATTAAAAAGGGTATGTGTGTGTCGTGAGGAGTGGGCATTTGAGTCATTTTATTAAGGTGAAATAAGGTGGTTTTTATACCAAAATTTTAGATCTCATTGAATTTTCACAATTCTTTATATCCATTTTGATATTGCAGAAAAAAAATATATACTAATATAAGTTACTTATTGAAGACAATTAAATAATCAGTACTAAAATAAGAACAAAGAAACTAATTATAGGACAAATAAATGCATCGGATCAAATGTACAAATCAAAATAAAGAGTGCTTTCAGTTTTTCAGGTAGGTCTATAACAGAAGATTACTAAATCGACTAATCAAATGTAAAATTAAAAACTGCATAGTCCACACTGTATAAATTAAATATACATTGATTATTATTAAAGCTACAGAAGATGTGTAGTCAAGAGCACTGGTGTCCTGATTTAAAGTTTGATTACAACCTTTGTTAAAAAAGTATTATACCACAGGGCTGTTGAATGCTTGATTCGGATTAGTTGATGAATCTTGTAAGATGTGCAATTATTGTTCATTAAACGCACAGAAGTAGTTCCAGGTCTGTTAACCGCATTACAGGATTACATCACTTTGATAAAATATTTCATTTATTTCATAGGCCCTTACAGCCTACAACAGCAAAAGAACCACAATGACATTGACAAAGCAAATAAATATGCATTTCCTTGTTTTCCCTACTAAATTACCTTTTGTTATCTATGGAAATTGTGCTTTGTTTCTCACTCTCTCTCAGACGCACGGAAACAAGGTGAAAATATATGTATATTTGCTCAAAGTAACTGGCCAGGTTTTTGAAGGTATGGAAATAAAGTGAAAGACAGTTGAGTGCTGGAAGGATGCAAATAAAGACGTCACACTTGGCATTTAATGCTCATGACTGTTATTAACCATAGCCAAGTTACTAGCTAGTAGTGCATCAAATGTACACACACAGTACAAGCACACATTACCACACACTCAACACACAAAATAAATGCTTACTAATAAAAAAAAAAAAGTTTGCAGAACAATACGTAATGGCACATACACACACACTATAAATGATATTCATGGGAATGTGTCTAATAATTGAGCACTTCTGGCCCAAATTCTTTTTTGGGGACTCAAATATTTCCATCACAAGTGACTTTAAATCACTCTAATTAGATTGAGATTTAAAATATGCTATATAGTCTATACTCCTATGCCAATATGCTTCAGGCAGCTCCACATCCCACAATTCAACACAACTGTGACATCACAGGAGATCGCGCTTAAGTTACCCACACCCCACACAACTTTAATGAGTGATACAGTATCTGAATTATTTTAACTGCATACTTGTAGCTATACCTTAAGCTGAATGTTTTTTCACACCGTTAGTTTGTTTTTGTTTGTGTAATGTTATATATTTTCTCCAGCAGCCCAAGCATCCCTAGCATTTCTCTCTAGAATTATGACAATTAGGAAATTATGACTTTGTACTGTTTTATAGTAGAGTTGTGGGTATTTCTCAACCCCCTCACACATGCATCTATTGTTGCGGTCTCCAATAGTTTGTTGTTGTTGTTGTTGTTGTTCAGTGATTCAATTTATAACACCTTTCATTCATTTCTATGGTCTCTGCAAAGAGTTGTGACTGTTGCACAACTCTGAAAGAAATTCAGTGACATGAAGGCTGTAATGTAATTGGTTATCAAGGCACTTGAAACTTGATGAAACTTGTCACAATGTCAAATGGAGTGTACTTTGAAAGGCTACATTCAACTAAATGCATCAAAACTGAAGTATACAGTACTTTGGCCTTTATATTAGCCATATTAACCTATAAGCTTCATTCCTATTGTGCTCCAAGGACGGCTTTAAAGTGTTAAACAAAATGGAAGCTTAACAAATCCATCTCCCGACTAAGATCATGGAACTTGGCAAACAGCTAATAGTAGTTGATCTTTATGCAAAGTTATTATTTCCAGTAGCAATTTATCTTGATGAACTATGTAAACTACAGGAGAGAGTGGTGCAAGAAAGTAAAAGTACTAATACCACACTTTGAAAATACTCCACTACAACTAAAAGTCTTGTATTCAGAAACTCACATCAGAATAAATAAACCGGCAAATTCACAGATTGTGTTTGGACAATGGACTTCTTTTGCTTGTGTATACATTACGTGCCTGTAGTGCATTAGTGGTTTGTTGGTTCACTGAAGTTTGAATTTGATTAAAGACTCAGTGGCTATTTTGTTACATATTATAATGTATGGTGCGATAATGCAGACATTTTCTGACCATTTAAATAAGATTAGGCGATGGACAAATTATTTATGTCAGCCTTTCCAAACATACACTCCCCAAAAAGGACAAAAACAAAACCAAACAATACAAAAACAAAACAGAAAGACATTCACAGTCATTCACAGCACATTTTACAAAAGCACATGTATCATATCGATCATTGCTCCACATTGAGGCCTTAGAAACGATCCCAGACTTACTAAAAATTTCCCTTTTGTATCGTTCTAGATATTGAGTATTCAAAGGTCATAAATTGAACTCATTCAGTAAATTCAGCTGTTTTTGTGTTCTTCCCATAGTTTCACAATAAAGTTCTTGCTGCAATAATGAAGCCTGTCAGTATTAATCAAAAATGTGCTTTGCTGACACCCTGTGGTAGAAGTGTTTATCACCAAGAAGACATAAGTATGAGGTTATATTTGTTAAAGGGTCAGTTCACCCAAAAAAATGAAAATGATGTCATTAATGACTCACCCTCATGTCGTTCCAAAACCCGTAAGACCTTCGTTCATCTTCGGAACACAGTTTAAGATATTTTAGATTTAGTCCGAGAGCTTTCTGTCCCTCCATTGAAAATGTATGTACGGTATACTGTCCATGTCCAGAAAGGTAATAAAAACATCATCAAAGTAGTCCATGTGACATCAGTGGGTTAGTTAGAATTTTTTGAAGCATCGAAAATACATTTTGGTCCAAAAATAACAAAAACTACGACTTTATTCAGCATTGTCTTCTCTTCCGGAATCCTTTCCATTGAATTGATTCCACTGAATTGATTCCATTGAATTGATTCCACTGAATTGATTCCATTGAATTGATTCCATTGAATCCTTTCATCTGTCGGCGTTGGTAATGCAGTTTTATGTCGCCGTGGTTGTTTTTGGCGATTAGGACATCCGCGACATGCACACTTACGCACCATTTTAAAAAATATAGCAATATCAAAATACAAACAATGTAGAATAGCTTGAATACAGCGTGCGTCTCCCTCAGACTGTATACATCAGCAGCATCACTGCGGAGTCGTGAACCACACTCCGGAGCAGAAGGGGGCGGTAATGCACCAATAAGCTGGATGCCAACCGCCGTAAAACAGGAAAGAAGAAGAAGCGGCGTCGTAAATGCGGATTGACAACAGACCTGGAAGAGAAGACAATGCTGAATAAAGTTGTAGTTTTTTTTATTTTTGGACCAAAATGTATTTTCGATGCTTCAAAATGTCGCGGATGTCCTAATCGCCAAAAACAACCACGGCGACGTAAAAGTGCATTACCAACGCCGACAGATGAAAGGATTCAATGGAATCAATTAAATGGAATCAATTCAATGGAAAGGATTCCGGAAGAGAATACAATGCTGAATAAAGTCGTAGTTTTTGTTATTTTTGGACCAAAATGTATTTTCGATGCTTCAACAAATTATAACTGACCCTCTGATGTCACATGGACTACTTTGATGATGTTTTTATTACCTTTCTGGACATGGACAGTATACCGTACATACATTTTCAATGGAGGGACAGAAAGCTCTCGGACTAAATCAAAAATATCTTAAACTGTGTTCCGAAGATGAACGGAGGTCTTACGGGTTTGGAACGACATGAGGGTGAGTCATTTTCATTTTTGGGTGAACTAACCCTTTAAATCCATTCCCCAAGTTTCACCACATTCCTTCCAAAAGGGAACAGCCACACTGCATTCCCATATTGCAGGTAAGAAGGTGATACTGTGTCTTTTCAACATCTTGAGCACTACTAGAAATGTTTGTACTTAATGGCCTAATGCTTTCAAAGGTGTAGTCTGAGACCAATTACAGCCTTTGATGGCTTGTTACCACATCCATCCAATAGCTGCTAGTCCCTATGCTATAGTATCTTCATTTTCTAATTTTTTTTTACAACTGGATTGCACTGAGCTCTCAAATATGACTGTGTCAAATAACATGTAAGAAAATGAGGGCTGGGGCTATAGCCTTAACCTATCCATCTCCTTTCCTTGTAGCTAGCATGGCATTATGACATCTATCTTCACTCTCTACTATTAAAACTAAGCCCTTTAATGAAAGGCTCACTGTTGACAAACAACTAGCTTGCTATAACCAAATCAACCAGATAGCTAGTTTACGGAGACCGGGTTGGCAAAACATCAATAGAACTGCATTACAGGCCTGTCAGTTTTCCATTCTGGGTTCACCTGCTCGCCTGTACATAGTATGCATCATCAGCAAGGTGCACACTAAACTTGGTCCCCCAATACCATCTTATATCATTAGTATTATGTACAAACCTGGTAAAAATCACTGGTGGCAAATGGAGAAAATTCTTGTTTTGTCCACCAGGTGGGCGACATCATGTGTGTGACATGTAAAAACTATACATAACATTGCCTGGTTATTTGGTGATAAATTGCAAAATAAAGTCACTGTATTCTCTGACGAGAGAGGTGACAACGAGAGTGTCACACATCTCTAATGTCATTGATCACGACATCAGTTCACGGCAAGGTAAGTGACGATCGACACGATTGGCTCCTTAGTTAGCAAAGTGTTGTCAGGTTTCACACCCCATAGTGCACTTACAATATGAGATGAAATTTACTTCACGTGCACTGTACGCATACCCTAGTGTACATGTAAAAACTGAAGGGCTTTACACTGAGACCCAGATGCAGATCAAGTATATCCCACAAATGAATATTCTGTCATCATTTACCCTCCCTCATGTTTTATGGTATTTGTCAAAAAGTATCTTTTCTGTTCCATGAAAGACAGTCATATGGGTTTAACTCAACATGAGGGTGAGTAAATGATGACAATTGTCATTTTTGGGTGAATTATTCCTTTAAAGGGGACCTATAAAGCCACAAGATGTACTTTAAATCTTTGGTGTCCCCAGAATGTGTCTGAAGTTTCAGCTCAAAATCCCCCACAGATCATTTATTATAGCTTGTCAAATTTGCCCCTATTTGAGTGTGAGCAAAAACACGCCGTTTTTGTGTGTGTCCCTTTAAATGCAAATGAGCTGCTGCTCCCGGCCCCTTTCCAGAAGAGGGCGGAGCTTTAACAGCTCAACAACAACAAAGCTGGAGAATCTCACGCAGCCAAAATGAGGATTGTCAGTAACGGTGTTCAGCCTTACATTGTTCAAACCGGAGTCGACACTGATGGAGAGACTCAGGAAGAAGTTACAACTTTTAGAATGAAACTGGACGTTTCTAAATGGTTAGTGGATAAATTTATGTAGTTGCTGTGGAGTTGATTCAACTCATCCACTAGCATGTGCCGTCATGTTCAATCTTTTGCGCAAATCCAGCGTTGAATTGACCCTCGTTTGTGAAGCAATACTCTACTACAACAACTCTTCCTCTTCTCTAAAGCAGCCCAACATGGCCTCACCTCCTTTGTTGTGTGTTCTTGGGGGCGTGGTTTATGTAGTCTCCTACCAGCCATTTGTTGTAGTCCTTAAAAAGCGATTTCTGTAAAAGAAAATATCTCCCTTTGCATTGCACTTTGAGCGTCGTAACTTTGCAGATGTTGTTTATGATCAAACAGCAACATTACACACTAACTAAAGTTAAACAAGTGGAAATCATGAATCAACCACCCCTTTAAGTTTGAGACCTTTAAGGTCTGAAGTCTGGTGAGATCTCAAGACCAAGATCACAAGATCAAGACTCTGTTTTGGAATAAAGACGTCTTACTATGTGAAATCACAACAGTGGAAAGAGACTCGTGCTGTGAGCATCTGTTTATTACACAAATAAGGACTTTGTGCCATGAAAACACACTGATAACATCATGATAACGAGATAAACACTGAGTATAAATATATAGCTTTGAACTACATGAGGACCTCCTTACGTTACGACCTGTGGAGTAAATCTAAGACAATAGAGAAGGTTCATCGCACAACGCCGACAGAGTGAAAAACAAGTGCAGATATCTTCTGCTAAGGCTGACATCCCATTAACTGCTTTCAATCGTAAGCTTCATTTACATAGTCGCTGGAGAATCAGGTGGTGCCATGCATACTAATCCAGTCACTTACAATGGTTTATGCTACAACAGTTAGTAGGTGTGTCACCACCCATCAAAATTGAGTTGTTTCAAGTTAGGCTAGTGAGACGCCACGACAGAAGACAGGGCATACAAACAGTGTCCATTCACAACACAAACATTTGAGGAAGACATGAAGAACATCCACTCCGTGATGATGAAAAGTTCAATGTAGTTCCCGTCACTTCATAGTTGATGTCCGCACGACAATTCTAATACTTTCATGGTTTTCTGGTTTTAAACCAGTCCGTAACACTGAGATGATAATAGTTTCACACGATGGCTCCTCTGACATGTCGTTCTGTAGTCTCAGATATGGGCCCCTGCTTTGGCCCCTGTGCTGAAGGTTTGGGTTCCTACAGAGGAGTTTAAACACTGTTGAGAAGCAGCACTGCTGGTGTGTTGGAGGTCACAGTGAAAGAACGAGTGTCTGTGTCGTCTGCGGTTTGGAGAGATAAACTGCGCAGGCTCTTCTGCAGGTGGGAGCTTTTCTGACTGCTGATGCTGTTTGTACTTCCAGGTTTAACTTCTGCGCCCTCTGCCCTCTCACCTGTTAGAAAACACAATCAACCGTTGAGAATCTGTTCAGAACAAATTAATGTTGGATAATGTCAGAAACTGTATCTGAAATTGAAGGAATTTTCTGGGTTCAATACAAGTAAAGGCATAATTTTTGCATTTCCTTCAGCCTTGAGGCTTATTCATTTCACTTTTGGTGTGCATGGGCCTTTACATTGGCCAAAAATATTACTTTTTTTTTGTCATTATAACAAACAAGACCCAACCCACATGTGAGAAAAAGTAATATAACACATTACTTTCCATTAAAAGTAACTAAGGTAATTGAGTGAAAACACCATTGTAACACATTACATTTTAAAAGTAACTTTCCCCTACACTGCTTGTGAAATTATATTTAACTTATCGTTAGCCTCATAGCATAATTGCCCAGGTCATATTTCAAAGGCAGATATCACAATTTGGCCAAAAAATGACTTAGGCAATTATGCTATGAGGCTAACGTTATATTTAAATAATATTTAATATTCATCTTATGGCTTTAATATTGAAACAGTGAGTGTTTTAATGTTTACAGATTGGCCCCATTTACTTTCACTGTAAGAGCCTCACTGTAAGCCAGATTTTTGCTCTTTTTATTTAACCGTTGTAAGCTATTCGTTTGGGATGTACACTCAGGCTGTTGGGGTCTCCAGAGACCCCAGACAATAAAATTGTGAATTTTGTAACAAAATAATGTTTTGGTTTTTTTAAACAAATGTAATTTTACTTGCTTTATTAATGATTTTGCAGTTACATTTATGCATTTTTGGGAGAATTTATGGCATGTTTTAAATTTATATAAATAAATTAATAAATATTAAAAAAAAAAAAAAATAAATAACAATTTATGTAAAATTCACTTTAAAAAAAGACCCACATCTCTAACCTTCATTCATGGAGATAACATGGACAATTTGCCATGGTTTAGTGTTAAGATTTTTGCCATCTTATGGAAAATATAGTTTTAAAAGTAAAAAATTATCACTTTAACCAGTAGATGGCTGCAGAGCTCCACTATTTGCTATTGCTATTTGAACAACATCTGCAAAGTTATGACGCTCAAAGTTTAATGCAAAGGGAGATATTTACTTTTAAAGAATTTGCTGTTTATGGATTACAACAAACGGCTGGAAGAGACTACAACGAGCTTCTTCCCGCGGTTAGTGACATCACTAACACTAAAATTTACATAAACCCGGCCCCGAGAACACGCAACAAAGGGGGTGAGGCCATGTTGGGCTGCTTTAGAGAAGAGGAAGAGTTGTTATTGCCATAATTTTATGCCAAACTGCTTCACAAACGAGAGTCAATTCAATGCTGGATTTGCACAAAAGATTAACATGACGGCACATGCTAAAAGTTGTAACTTCTTCCTGAGTCTCTCCATCAGTGTCGACTCCGGTTTGAACAATGTAAGGCTGAACACCGTTACTGACAATCCTCATTTTGGCTGCGTGAGATTCTCCAGCTTTGTTGTTGTTGAGCTGTTAAAGCTCCGCCCTCTTTGGAAAGGGGGCGGGAGCAGCAGCTCATTTGCATTTAAAGGGACACACACAAAAACAGTGTGTTTTTGCTCACACACCAAATAGGGGCAAATTTGACAAGCTATAATAAATGATCTGTGGGGTATTTTGAGATGAAACTTCACACACACGTTCTAGGGACACCTGAGACTTACTGTATAGTACATCTTGTACCCTTTAATGTTTGTGGATAATCACCATTATGCCTCAGATGCTGTTGATTGAGCTTTACTTGTATTGAACACGATATAATCACTTAACACTCAACACATGTAAGTAAAATTGGCTTTGACAAGTAAACTAAACTGGCTGATAACTTTATTACTTCACACATCTGATGTGAGTTCGTTCTCATCATCCTCATGGTTCAAGGACTTTTGTCTCTCACCTCTTTCCTGTTCACAGTCTGGTGACGAGGCCCCGCTGCACTCACTGCGAGGGCCCAACACCGGAGACACCTGCTCGAAGCCCTCCAGAGACCCCGAGCCGGGCAGCTGGAGCAGGTCAGGACCGGCAGAGAGGGACGGCGGGGGCGAGGAGGAAGAGGAAGGGTACGGGCAGGAGGACGAGAGCAGGGGATACGGGGAGGAAGAGGAGGGGAACGGACAGGGCAGGTCTAGAGGAGCAGACGTGGAGCTCAGGCTGCAGGTGGACTGTGTCTCGGGATCGTCTTCTGATGTTGTGCCGTTGCAGCTATCCTCGAAATTCACAGACATCACTGTAGAACAAACACAGGTTTGAGATGACATCAGTATATTGAATATTGTTGCTATTTCTTCTATGCATTTCTCTTCTTCTTTAGCTTGCTTCCCAATCTAGTTGTCTAATAAACCTGGAATTGTGTATTACAAATATTGTTGGTTTTATTGGATCGGATAACAAAATATCATATACCACTTTAAACCTGATGCGCTTATATTTGTGAAATGGTTTGGTTTCTTTTCAGGACTGCTGTATGAATTACAAATCGGATTATGGATGATCTCACTTACTCGATATGCCGTCAGACTCCATTTTGAAGTTGGCGATGTCGTCGGTAGCGGCCCCGTCATCTTCAGCCCCCACCCCTCGGCCCCGGGGCCCCATGGCAGAGAGTCGGCGGCGTGCGTGGATCTCATCCGAGATGGTCTCCAGGTTCCGAAGGGCCGTCCGGTACTCGGCTTTGGCCTGGGTCAGTTTAGCCTGACGCTCGTCGACCCGTCTCTTCAGTTGCTGTATGGGAGATGGAGGACAAGGTAAAGCGGAGAACAGGTCACATATGTGTATAATCAAAATCAGATCAAATCTACATGTTAGTTTGTGTAGAATAAAGGAATATTCTTGAATTACTAAAAAACATGCAAACATTGACTAAAGAAAATGTCTAAAGAAAATGAAGGTTACTTTTGGATCATTAAGATTTTGTCATTTGACACTGTGACATTATTTTAATGACAAATTAGTGCATTTCCCCCCAAATTCTCATTAGTGTAATGTGCCTGGAATTTTTATGTATGTATTTACATTTATTTATCTATTAATTAATTCATTCCAATTATAATGGTGATTCTCCTGAGATTCTCATTACTTTATTACATACTGTATTTTTAAATAAAATATATAATATATTAAAACACATAATATTTAAAAATGATAGATATAATTTTAAAATATTTGTAAAATATTGTTTTAAATTATAATTATATTAACATTTAATTGAAGTATTCTCATTATTGTAGTGCACTTGTATGTTTTTTAAAATGTATTTATTTATTTATTTAATGCAATTCCCATTTTTCTTAATTGTGGTTCTCCTGAGATTCCTATTACTTTATTACACTCTGTATTTTTTAAAATAAAACATAAAATATATGTTAAAACATAATATTTAAAAAATAATATTTAAAAATGTTTTTAAACATTTGAAAAATATTATTTTTAATTTATATTCACAATTATTTGCAGTAAATACTGTAATAAATATACATCTAAATTTATAAACATCAACAAAAATTAAATTCAGTACAGCAAAAACTATACATTTGTAAAATTGATGTATAAATTTACAATTTAAATTCAGAATTTAAATAATTTCTGATTATATAAAATTAAAAGTAAAAATGATTTTATTCACAATACAGTAATGAGAATTATGGGTGAAATGAGTACTTATTTGACATTATTACACAAAATTAATGGTTTTAAAACTAGCTTTCATTTTCTTTAAATAAAATATAAATTAAAATATAAAATATAAATAAATATGAATGAATAAAAAATAAATATAAATATTTATATAAAAAAGCAATCTTTGATTTTTAGATGAAAAGTTCTTAAAATATTATTTTGTGCAAAATAAAAACTGACGTACCTCGAGCTGCAGATAATATTTCGCCTTTAATTCAAAGTACGGCCTGCAGAGGGAGAGAAAGAGAAGCATTTGAACAGAGTGAGTCTCAGAGCCGGTTTCCATGGCAACAACAGAGCTCTGCGAAAGAACCGGCACATTCCACCAGCAGAAACACATCTGGAGCACATTAGAGACGCCTCACACTGAACTACACTTCCATCCACAGCCCAGCGACAGCAGAGGCCCGGGGTGGGGAGGACAAAGACAGAAAGACACACTCTGCTGAAAGAGTTTTGGTAATTTACATGTGAGAGAGATAATGTTTTGTGGGTATTCTGAAGGAAACATCATTTTATTTCCAAATATTGACATGTTTGAAATGATGTAAGGCCTGCAGAACCCGTGCGTGCACAACTTGTTTCAGCAAGATTTTAGGGTGTCTCCTCTTTTTGTCCATTGTGACATGATTTATATGTATGATCTCAGATTTGTTCTCGATTTTTCTTTGCATTGCAATGCACTGTATGTCATCATAATCATTATGTGGACTTCTACATTTTTGTTACCGTTTTGACATCAAAACAGAAAGAAAAATATAATTTCAGTGTAAATACACTAAGGTTTGGGTCTGTAAGATTTTTAATGTTTTTTAAATAAGTCACACATTTCTGATTATTATCAATGCTTTGTATTTTTATGGAAACTGTGATACATTTCTTTCAGGATTATTTAATGTTAAAAAGAACAGTATTTATTTGAAATATAAATCTTTTGTGATATTGTCACTTTTGAACAATTTAATGCATTCTTGATGGAAAAAAGTAGTAATTTCTTTTTTGTTAAAAAATTCTTACTGACCCCAAACTTTATAAGCGGTAGTGTATGTATATCAGAAACACTGACTGATGGATGGATGGAAGGGTGGGTGGGTCAATAGATGGATGGATGGATGGATGGACGGACGGAGGGATGGATGGATGAGAGGGTGGACAGACAGACGGACGGACGGATGGAGGGAGGGGTGGGTGGGCGGATAGATGGGTGGATGGGTGGGTGGATGGACGGAGGGATGGATGGATGGATGGATGGATGGAGTGGGTGGATAGACGGACGGATGGATGGAGGGAGGGGTGGGTGGGTTGATAGATGGGTGGATGGGTGGGTGGATGGACGGAGGGATGGACGGAGGGATGGATGGATGGATGGATGGATGGATGGATGGATGGATGGATGGATAGACAGACGGACGGACGGATGGAGGGAGGGGTGGGTGGGCGGATAGATGGGTGGATGGGTGGGTGGATGGACGGAGGGATGGATGGATGGATGGATGGATGGAGTGGGTGGATAGACGGACGGATGGATGGAGGGAGGGGTGGGTGGGTTGATAGATGGGTGGATGGGTGGGTGGATGGACGGAGGGATGGATGGATGGATGGATGGATGGATGGATGGATGTCCTCTGACCTGGACTTGTTGATGGTGCGTTTGAGCTTCTTCTCCAGTTGTCTCATGTGGCTGATGGCGGCGTTGTATTTGGTCGCTGTTTCTCTGTGCTCGATTTCACTGCGTGTCCTGCTTTGCTCCGCCTCCATCACCTTGAAGAGCCAATCAAAGCAGTTCAGATGAAATTAACTGCATAGCATAGAGACAGAGCATTTAAGGCCACACCCTCACCGGGGGACAATCCAGCCGTCTCCATTGACTTTGCATAGCGTGATGCTGCCTGCTTGTCATTTCTGACTGTTTTTTGGGGTCGACAGCTTATAAAAACTTAGTTCTGGGTTTTTTAGCTTGTTTGCTGTACACCTTGTCACACAGCAGCTTTTAGGCATTGTTCTGTTTTTTTGTTATAAGTCAGAAATGACAAAGAGGCTGCCTCACGCTATATAAAGTCAATGGAGACTGTTGGCCTGTTTTCCCCCCAGGTGGGCATGGTTTTCAGATTATGACGCATGTCGCTCTGTCTCTACAGAACAGTAAACTGTGGTCTACAGCTCCCAGAATTGATCTATAGTGTGTTTATGGTCAGTGGTCTTGTGTCTCTCACCCTCTGGGTGGCGTGGTTGAGCATCTCCTGCCAGGCCGAGTCAAACTGCCTGCTGTCCTCTTCTAACAGTCGCTCCTCGGCCAGAGCAATGGTCTCCTTCGCCGCCCGGAGGATCTCGATGGCTCGCTGATACTCCTGTGTGGCTCTCTGAGCTTCTACTTGAGCCTGTAAGACACGAGAGAGAGAGAGAGAGACTCGGTTATGACTTCAACACCACTCACAGTTGGTATGAACACAATGCAGTATAATTTGCTGAAGTGAACCTCTGCTGCTGAAGCATCATTTGAAGACTAATATATAATTCATGTCTAAGAAGAAACTGCCTTCAGAGAGCAGCTCACATTTTTCATATCTTGCAATGCACGAGCAGCTGACAGATTCAAGTGTGCACATGTTGTTACGTAAAATGATGATGACACATCCTTAGTGTTACCAAGATACAGCTGTAAACAGCTGCTGTCAATACTCACTCATTTCTATTGATGACGCAAATGTACCATAATTCAGTGCCAAGTAGTACAATGTGAGATATTTCTACTTCTGAAAGAATTACAATGTGATTTAAGAGCGTTTAAGTGAATAACACTTTACATTTGTTAACATTAGTTAGCATAACTTACTGTAAGCTGTTACCACACAATCTAATCTTTAGTTTTCTTTTAATTTCCCCTCAATGAACCATAAAGCTTTATCAGTCACAGCATTAGTCGCTCAGCTTTGATAGATCACATGACCAGGCTCTGTCTCTCCGTGGGATGAGCTTCTCATTTACAGACGATCCCTCTTACATGCTGAAGAATTCATAAAGAAAACTAGCAGAGCTTGAGACAAGAAGCTGATGTATTTTTCATAAAGCTCAATCATCTCCCCCTCGGTCTGTGCAGACAGACAGCAGATTAGCTGAAATCCATGAGGATTTTCTCAGTTATAAACAAACTCAGATCCTGAAGGTTTTAGGTTCAATACAAGTTAATCACAGATGCGGTCTATAGAGTTTAGCACAAAACAATTTGAACTTAGATTATAAACCCAAACAAGAACTGTGTTTGCAGTAATAGGGTTTAAAGCAGCTTGTGCTTTTGTTTATTGCCTACATATAAAATCTGTTGTACAAAAATGAAAATGTTTTCAGAATTGTCATTTTCATCTTTTGAAGGCAAATAAATTTCTATCTATCTATGATATCAGTCTATTTCTTATATCCTGCACTCTTAAAAATAAAGGTTTCAAAGGGGGTTTCCACAGTGATGTAACAGAAAACACATTTTTGTTTCCCCAAAACCTCTCAGTGAAAAGTTATTTTTTTGTTTCTTAGTATGAAGAATGTTTAAAAATTCTAAAGAACCTTTTGTGGAATGGAAAGATTCCATGGATTCTTCATGGAACCATCAATGCCAGTAAAGAACCTTTATTTTTAAGAGTGTTGTACAAATGTAATCAAGTCTTTACTGTGATGACGGGAGATTAAAAAACTGTATATAACTTTACACAGACAAGGATATAAGCAAATTTATCAAACTAGTTTCATATTAACTCGTGTAATATTTAATATTTTTCTTTACTTCCTGCTTGCTTGCTTTCTTTATCTGTGTCACAGTCCATTAAAATCACAGTGGCTTGGTCAGCGCTGCGTGAACGTCATTGTATATTTCTGTTTTGCATGGAAGAATACAGAAGTGCTAAGTGAAGTGAACAGGTAGAGAGAGAGAGAGACGTTGTGCGCTTCTCCAGACAGATGACTCACACGCTCAGACGTCACTTTGCACTGGCGAGATGAAGGGCATCATGAGTTCATGAGTACGTTAGGTAAAGCGTCATGTCAGAACTGACCTTTCTGACCATTGTTCAAAACTGACCATACAACATCATGAAACAATGCATGTACTGCACCACACAATAGCTCCATTTAGGCTGCTGCTAATGTAAGGATGTGATGGCATGTCTGCGTGGGCAAACGCTGGACACTGAATCAGTACACTGATACATTAGCCAGACTGATAATTGAATTTGCATTGGCTTCTCAGAGGGGCAGTTTTCAAGTGTTTTTAGTGATTTTTAAGAAACATTTTAATAGCAAAGATTAAATTTAGCAATTTTCTGTATCATTTAACTGTATTATATTAAATTAGTACACTAGCATTTACATTTTTGGGGTCAGTAAGATTTTCTGCTCACGAAGGCTGCATATTTAGGCATATTTTGAACAGCAGTGTATATTATTTAAATCTCTATACCGACCGTTGTACACACTTCTTTTTTTAGTATTGGCTATTACAAAATCCATGACTCAATCAACACCCAGTTGTGCATCACATGACCACAGAGTAACCCTGAACAGCTGCCTACACTAGATGATGAGAGATGATGCATTTCTCCTGATCTGTCAACAGTTCATTGTGTGTCGCTCATAATACTGTGATTTTGACTGAGCTTCTCTGTCACAAAGAGCTACAGTGTCGGCCCGCCGGGTCTGGAGAAATGACAGCCATAAAGCCGTCACTGTTGTTGTGTCATGATGACCTGCGCTCCTGAAGACCCTGCAGACCGAAGTACGGCCCACTAAGGGATTCTACACATACTGATGCTCAATGAGAGATGCTGCAGACTAGGCTGGTAAAAGATCTGTGCTGATAACTGAAAGGTTGCAGGTTCAAACCATTTTATGCATTTCATAAGTTCTTCAGTGTCTCATGATACTTCAGAAATCATTCTAGTATGATGATTTGCTGTTCAAGAAACACTTCTGATTTTATCAATGTAGAAAATAGTTGTGCATATGGAAAGCAGCAGCTTTCATTTCTGCTGTGACAGACGCAAGACGAGTGTTTGTTAGAAATCAGGAATGGTGAGAGAACATTGTGCTTGGTACGGTTTTCGCCTTCAAACCAAACTTGGGACTTCAGTTGACAAAGTTTAGCACGCTTTCCATATTGTTTACGCATTAGCTCAGTAGGCCTAGAGGCTTTAGTGGCTGTTTGAACACATCCCACCATATGAGAGTTTACACTAGGAAAGCAATCCAGTCGAATGCATTTTTGACTACCTTTAGAAGTGGTAGAAAGTGGACAAGTTCAAAAGGTTTTAGACCTTGTTTACACCGGTATTTAGCGATCGACCAAAATGCTTCTTAATACCAGGTGCAGACAGGGCCATTGCCAACACAAGCCTTCAGACACTTTCACTCATAAGGTCAAGGTTAAGGTCAGGTGAAGCTGAGCTCTGTAAACACTGTAATGACAGATTAGAGTTACGTCAATAAAGGTTCTCACTTGCTGTGGAGATTTTAAGGTCAAAATCACACACACACTCGCTCATCTGCCTGTCTGTTCACACACACTTGCTATGTTCTGTGTGTCTGGACTAAGAAATGTCTGTTTCTTATACTGTCTATTTTTCCTCCTGGTAATGTGTTTGACAGGCAGCACAAGTATCTGATTTTCTCTGGTTTTCTGACCTATTTTCTTCCCAAACTCGGTCAGACATGATGTATTTTTCATGAGCAGCGTTCGCTCTGCGGCAAAATCACGTTCAATTAACATTTAATGACCTCAGTATGATCTGAAGATGCAGAATCACCTCGACACACCCTAAACTCTGTCTGACCTACTAAAAAATACTGACCCACTTCTTTCCAATTTGACAAACAAAGCAAGTTCATCCACCCAAAGAAATGGAGGAAACAAGCTGCTTTACTGACACAATAACTCTTCTTTAAACGCAGAAAACTTCCCCGTGTTTTTATTAGCATTCGCCGTAATGCAGAAGTATGTTCATTGTCTGTAAATAATCTATAAACTTCCTCCTCCTGCTGCATTTAGCATAATCACACAGATTAATTGACTTCCCTTCATGCAAACACATATGAAAATCTTTCATGCACGAGTGAGTCTGTCGATCTCCCAGCATCCATTAAGCAAACGAGTGGAATTCCACAACCTCATCCAAAATGAGACAAAGACGGCTGTTTTCCATCTGCACAGATCCGCAGGGCTCAGAGTAAACAATCCGGCTCTTTCTTCATGACTCTCCATGATTTATGCAATCCAAGCTCCCTCTCTTTCTTGCTATCTCCCTCTGTTCATTCATTTGGCATAAAATTAAAATTTTCTTGCTTTTACAGAAAAAATATGGTGCCCTGAATTGCCAAAGAAACAAATCATAGCATAGTTTACTATTTGTGTCTATTTGATTATATTTAAATAATAATATTTTTAAAATGCAATTTTTATGGCTTAGAATCAGCATAAATATGTTTATTCATTGTGAAAAATTATTCATTTGAACATGGCTAGCTGTAGAAAACAATATTCAGTTACTTAAAATGTCTGCGATTAAAACAAACTGAATTTATTGATGATTAATATATGGTTATTGTGCATTTAAAACACATTCAGCATTCAGCTCAGAAATCCTACCTGTTTATGTATGACTGACAAATATGCATCACATTAAGTGTATTAGTTTATGTTATAACTGTTTAATAAATGTTAAATTGAAGCCTGAATATTTGTTTAGAAAACAGGAAGTTCAGCATTTCCGGTGTTCCGAAATGGAACACTAGTTCACTGAATACTACATTGTATCCTGCATGCTGCCTACTACTGTTTTTAAATTGCACGTGATGCAGTGTGCAAAAATTAATAGTAGTATGCTACAAATGTTGTCATATGACCTCAATTCAGTTATCATAATTTTATCCAATTTTAATAAATGCATAAACTTTTGACAAATCAAACATTGAGTCCAGGAAAAGATGTTTAAAAAGCCCAATATTTGATTCATTCATCACGCTGTAAATGCAAGGTGAAGTCAAGTGCAATGCATTATCTGATACAATGAGCTGTTTTATATACATGCTCTTTTTTGGCAAATGTAGTTGGTCATCCAGGTATTCCATACAGAAAATGTGCACATTTGCACTGTATACATAATGCATACTGAACAAATACTATGAGTAAAATTAGTCAGATGATAGTAATAAGATTTATCAGTAGCACTGTGCATAGTAATAATACTATGCACAGTGTACTGCAGAAACAGTATGAGTAGTATGATGGTATGCCATTTTGACCATAACCAATGTCAGCAGAAACTCAGAAATGTTTGAATATTTTAATGTCCAACTGTGCGATGAACTAAAATAGTTCTACATTTGCATACGAGATGTTGCAGCAGCAGTAGCAAATCAAATGCAGTCTCAGTCTGGATCGCACCTTCATGTACTGTCTGCTCAAATGACCTTGATTTGTCTGTGATAGCGTGTGTGTGTGTGTGTCTCTCTTTTATAACCTCTGCTCATCTCTAATTAACACTCACACACTCACACCCTGTGAAGGGACGTGAGGTGTGAGGTCAGCTGACACGTGCCGCAGTCGTCTGTCATTGATGTCTGATGCCTGCTGCTCACATGCCACAGGACAGAACAGATGCCAGCAGAATGAGAGGTGAGAGTCGCGCCAGAACACACTGAACACAGGGAACTGTTCAACGACACACCCATCTGTCTGTCTGTCTGTCTGCTCAGCTGTAGGTCATTGAAGGTGTGATCGTGCACTCTGTTCTGATTGGATGTAAAGTGGGCGTTGGCACTCTGACTGAGAGACAGCTGGCACTGCCAGTCTTAGCTGTGTGTCTCACCTACTGACAAAGACAGATCATGGTGGTCTTTTAAAGTGATGACAGGACAGTTACACTAGACCACCTTCATATGATTACCAGTGCAGACAAATGTACACACACACTTCAGATGTACACAGTTCAAACACAGGGATATAATGCATATTAAGATTAAATCAAACCACTAAATCACATTAGCTAACATTTATAACTGTGTGTGTGTGCTGCGTATATTTCTGAATTATTATGCATCACTGTGAGATTCCTTTGATATATCGTTCACAGTAAGATAGTTCATGAGTTGAGCTTGACTTACAGATGTCTCACAGACACAGGTTTAAAAAGATTAGCTGATGATGTCTTTTTCTTGGCGGCACTTTACTCACTCATGACTAATGTCAGATCATTTTGTTTTAATGCGTTTAAAAATAGACTGAGAATATGAGCGAGTGACTGGAGCTTCTGTCTTTGTGAAGGTTTCTCACAGCTTTCTCGTGAGAGTCAATTTGTTCATCAATTCAATTGAGAATAAATGAGTTTATCTAATGAGAACTCTGAAAGTGTGCTGCAAACTTCTATAGTGAACACTAACCAGCCATTTAAATGTTGAGCAGCAGGCTGGATATGTGACACAATCAGCTTGCCAATGTAGTTAACAATATAAAACTTGATATGGTAAAAAGTCTAGGTCAGATCATTTTTTTAAAGAAATTAATGCTTTTATTCATCAAGGATGCATTAAATCGATCAAAAGTGACAGTAAAATGTTATAAAAGATTGATTCTATTTCAAATAAATGCTGTTCTTTCGAACTTTCTGTTCATCAAAGAATCCTGAAAGATGAAGCAAATATAAAGCAACACAACTGTTTTCAACATTAATAATAAAATTAGAAATGTTTCAGCAAATCAGCATATTAGAATGATTTCTGAAGGATCATGTGACGCTGAAGACTGGAGTAATGATGCTGAAAATTCAGCTTTGATCACATGAATAAATTGTTTTAACATACATTCACATAGGAAACAGGTATTTAAAGGTGCAAAAATTGAATTTACCTCGGCATAGTTAAATAACAAGAGTTCAGTACATGGAAAAGACAGTGAGTCTCAAACTCCATTGTTTCCTCCTTCTTATATAAATCTCATTTGTTTAAAAGACCTCCGAAGAACAGGCGAATCTCAACATAACACCGACTGTTACGTAACAGTCGGGATCATTAATATGTACGCCCCCAATATTTGCATATGCCAGCCTATGTTCCCAACATTATGAAAGGCATTAGACAAGGGCAGAACGTCTGGATGTGCACAGCTGAATCATCAGACTAGGTAAGCAGCGAAAAATGGCAGATGGAGCAATAATAACTGACATGATCCATGATAACATGATATTTTTAGTGATATTTGTAAATTGTCTTTCTAAATGTTTCGTTAGCATGTGGCTAATGTACTGTTAAATGTGGTTAAAGTTACCATCGTTTCTTAATGTATTCACAGAGACAAGAGCCGTCGTTATTTTCATTATTAAATACTTGCAGTCTGTATAATGCATAAACACAACTTCATTCTTTATAAATCTCTCCAACAGTGTGTAATGTTAGCCTTAGCCACGGATTACAGCCTCAAACTCATTCAGAATCAAATGTAAACATTCAAATAAACACTGTACTTACGCGATTAGACATGCTGCATGATGAACACTTTGTAAAGATCCATTTTGAGGGTTATATTAGCTGTGTGAACTTTTTTTATGTTGTTTAAGGCAAGCGCGAGCTCTTGGGGCGTGGAGCACGCGATTTAAAGGGCCACACACCCTGAATCGGCTCATTTCTAATTATGCCCAAAATAGGCAGTTAAAAAAATGAATTTAAAAAAATCTATGGGGTATTTTGAGCTGAAACTTTACAGACACATTCAGGGGACACCTTAGACTTATATTACATCTTTAAAAAAAAGTTCTAGGGCACCTTTAAAGTGTAATGATATTTCACAATATTACTGTTTTTACTGTATTTTTGATCAAATAAATGATCTTAAATTATTTTAATATAAATAAAAAATCTTCAACCCCAAACATTTGAATATAAACACACTACACTGCACTTCTGTTTGGTTTTGACTGTGTTATAATTGCGTTAGAGCCAGAAGCTGAGCAGAACTCTCACTAAAGTCACCTCTTGGATATAAAAAGCTCTTTTATGACTGTTTGAGAGCGACATTTGTGCTGATTTATCACTGTCACAAGGTGATAATATGGAGAATTTCATGGCTGAAAGCAGCAGCGATCTCAAATCCATCCTCACACACATTCACATGACACTAACGACCAGGGTTTTTCACAACAAAACCCACCCAATTGCTGCTCAAAACTAGCCCAATTGTGTTCTGGGGGATAAAATCCGCATTCCTGCTAAAATTTGCATTCCAGGGGAAAAATATTATATTATTTGGGGTCGCTTCAATCTGTGGACATGAAAAACAAGCCGAGGCAACAGTGTTAAAGTAGACTTGGCAACACTGCTAACCTCAGATGCTTGTTCATATTAAAAACTAGATTTTGGTTGTAATAATTGTCACTATACAAAGGTGTCGTGGGTAGTTGCTAAGATGTTCTGAGGAGAAGAGGCTTTTCATAGAAGGACGTCATGTTCAGTCTTCTCTCTTTAGCTGTTTCTATCTATAGGAAATGCCAAGGCCTGTTTGCAAACAAATTAGCCCGCGTCTGTACGCTGGACTGCAGGTCATTCATTATTGAGAAGCTGACAGCGCAGGCTGTGTTTGGGGCTGGAAGGTGGTCATGTGATTATGAGAAGTTAAACTGGGGCAAACATGTTTTTCTTAAAAACTTGTCCTCCAAAAGTTGTATTCTTTCAGAGCATCATACTTTTTTTTAACATAGCACACTGTTATACAGTACATTAATAATGTAAATCTGCTGTTTTACAAAAATTACTCATGTTACTCAAAGATTACTCAGTTCATGCAACTTTACAATGTAAAGCAGATCTATCTATCTACATGGTGAACATGTTTGCTTCATGGCAAAAAAAAAGACAATTAAAAGCTAAAAGCAAAAATTATCGCAATATTCATGCTTAATTTTATATCACAAGAATAGGAATTATGAATATTGTTAATATATTGTCCAGCTCTAGATATGTGCAACATAGTTTACTTTGCACATAGATTCATAGTTTATCCAATTATATACATACTGGTACAGTAATATTATGTAAACCAGAGTCATGCCAAGTTTTCTAGTGAACGCCCGCAGAACCGGGTCATCAGCTGTTTCCTGCTGTTCGACAGGCCTCTATGGCAACAGCCAAACCTTCATTGCATAATTCTGCTTTCCTTTTCACAGTAGTGAATGGCTACAATCCTTAAGGTTTAAAAGGCTCTAGATGTGTTTTTTTCCTAATCATTCATTCCCTAGACGAGATTCCAGAAGTTTCCACACCATGCAAACTCCAGCAAAACACACTGCTGTGACAAAACAAACAGCTCACCTGGCGGGCCGCCCTTCTGGCCTCCCAGTACGGTTTTGAGTCTTCTACGGCTTTACCGATCTTCTTGACCTGCTCATCCAGCTTGACTGTGGCCTCCATTAGGACGGCGCGAAACTTCTGCCGGGAATCCTGCAGAACAGAGTGAAGTGGTGAGTGAATCTAAAATCACAAGTCAAGTGTCTCAAACAAAACTTTGAATGTTTGCTTGGTCTGTGGCACTGATTCTCAATATTCAATGGCACAGACCTCACAAATCTGTCATATTCAGTGGTTAGTTCTTCATTAAAACCACTGGGAACTTAACACAACTTTGTTTTCTGATAAAGTGCATTCACACTCCTGAAAACTGAATAAAGCTAGCAAATCTGATTGATTTTTTTTGTATTCTGATCTTTAGCTCTATGAACTACTGAATTCTTGTCTTTGTGTTTACAGATATACTGAAGTGTGAATTAAAGTACATGCAGTCTGTAAATCCTGAATAAATCTCAGTGCACTGAAAGGCTCATCATATCCAAGCAACATGCACTGTATGCTCAGGAATCTCTCTGAATTATGTGCGTCCATCTTTCAGTTTCACACTAATGAAACGCTTCAATAATCAGGCTTTTGTTGCTCCCTGAAAAGCGCTGCTTCAGCTAACTCAATTCAGCATTTAACCCAGTTAAGAAGGAATCTACACCCTGCTTTCTAGACAGAAAACTCCCCCCTCAGCAGAAAGAAACAATCACGGTTGTTGCATAAGATGAGCAGTGGGACAGTGTTTTTGAGTTGTGCGTGCATGTGTATATATCGTGTCCAGTTCTGCCGGTCATGAATCTGTCCTAGAGTGGGTTTGGTCGCTCAAATGCCATATTTAAAAACACTGACATCTACATCCTTCCACACAGGACCTCGGTGACAAAAGACACGTCAGAGGGATTTAGACTTCCTCTGACAGAATGACACTTCCTGGTTCGTTGTGGTGATTAACCACAGGCCAAATACAGTGAAATACACAGAACTGTGAGTGAGTATTTGTCATTTAAAAAAAAAAAATATGAGGATGAGGAACAAATAGTCATGAATCTGAAATAAGACTTATGGGTAATACTTTACAATAAGGTTAACATTAGTTAACTGCATTAGTTAACATGAACTAATAATGAACTGCACTTCTGCAGCATTTATTAATATTTTTTTAATGTTAAATTCATCATTTACTAGTACATTATTATAATCAAATGTTGTATTAGTTAATGCACTGTATACTAACATGAACAAACCTATAAAAAGCTGGATTTTTATTTAACTAACATTAATAACGATTAATAAATACTGTAACAAATGTATTGCTCATGGTGAGTTCATGTTAGTTAATAATGTTAACAAATGAAACCTTTTTGTAAAGTGTTACGACTTATAAATGTCTGAATTCTACACAGTGTTATTATTGTTAACTAAAACTATTTTTAAAAAATTGTTAATTGATATAAAGCTGGAATAAAATCAAATATAAATATTAGATGAAAAACAAACTAAACAAAAGTTAGAAATGTTGCCTTACCACATAACAAAACTACTAAAAATGAAACTCAAATTAAAATGAAAACTGAAAATTTAACAATAACAGATCATTAAAAATTTGAGTTAATACAATGAAGGCGATTGGTTTAATCAACAGAAACTCAAAATATTATGTTCTCTGAACCACATTAATTAAGTTCATTTGACAAAAGAAAAAATGTTGTGATAACAAATCATGAAAATATTTTTTTACAGTGTACCAGTGTTGGGGAAAGTTACATTTAAAAGTAATATGTTATAATATTGTGTTACTCCCTAGAAAAGTAACTAATGCGTTACTTAGTTACTTTTTATGTAAAGTAATGCGTTACATTACTTTTGCATTACTTTTTGTCACCTGAGCTGGGCTTACATGGTTTTTAATAACAAAAAATAAAATACATGTATATTTCTGTAATTTAACATATTTAATTAATTATTGTAGATATGCAGATTTTCACTGTTTTTATTCATTTTGAGGAATACTGAAGAGCTGTCAGTCAATACATGGGAAAACAAAGTTACTTGAGTTACTTATTTAAAAAAGTAACCCATATTTTGTTGTAAATTTAAAAGTAATGCATTACTTGAAAAAAGTAATCTGATTACATAACTTGCATAATGCATTACTCCCAACACTGCATTTTGCTTATTATTTCTTACACTAACAAAAGTTTTTTTTTTTTTTTTTGGTATTATTTTAAATACTTCAGACTACCATGTTATTGCCATCTGACACCTTGCCTTTACCATGGTACCAGCACATTATATTTGTAAGGGTACATACTAGAGCTGCACGATTAATCGTATCGCAATCGCAATCGCGATGTCAAGCTTGTGCGATTATATGACGCAAAATGCTGCGATTTTATGAAATAAAATAATAATAAGTTAATAAATAAATAAAAAAAATTAAAAAATACATGTGTGGACACAACAACCCATTATCTGAGAGCTGTTTGCCCATTTTATACACCGCTAATAAAAAGAAGACCAGTCAGTTTCAGTTTAGGCAGTGGCATGTGTGGCGCGCACGGTCATGTCATGACTTTTCCGGTGTGCAGCGCAGAGAACGGGTAAAGATGGATGCGGAGCAAACGGTCACTGAACTGGTGGCAAGAAAAAACGCTACCTCTGTTATATGGCGATATTTTGGCTATAAGATTATAAACCAGATTAGTAGTGGTTGAAGAGGAAAGAGGATTTAATTCGGTATCGCACGCAGCGCTGTTATCGGTGCGCACATGACGCACATACATACAAGGCTCGCGCGCACAGAGAGAGAGAGAGGCGCGTTATAGCTCGCGAACTCCAAATTGATTTCTCTTTCGCGTCCTCAGTGCACTTGGATGGTCACATACACGCATTATGTCAGTCAAAATACCCCTCTCAGCAAGTATTCATGTAAACACATTCAGTTATGTCTTAATTGAACGAGGTGAGAATTCGGATGTATATCTGTCCGATGTGTGCGTGCATGTCTTACTCTTAAAGTGACAGCAACCTATAAATACCTGCTGTTGTCTGTCATGTAAATCAAACAACAAAACACAGCTTTAACAAAGAAATTAATACTACAGTTAGACCTTATACTTTATTTGTAACTTTATGTAGTATTTATCTATGCTTGTTGTAATTGGTGTAGGCTATAGTATTTTTTCTTTTTACAGTCTGTTCACTTGCCTTTAATAATGTATTATTTAGGCTAGCAGTTTATGCTATGGTATCAGAATAGTTTAAGTGGGCTAAGTAATAAATGCAAAGTTAAGTTACCCCATCTAATTTTTTTTTTTTTTTTTTTGTGCTGATCCGAAAAATGATCCGATCTGTGACGTCATAACCGTGATGTGATCCGAACCGTCAGTTTTGTGATCCGTTGAACCACTACAGATTAGTAAAGAAACAAATATCTTAAATGGGATTATAACAAGTTTGCAGTAATGCAAAGATGTTATTTAATTTCATAAAATATTTTAATTTGAAAACGCTGTGCATTTGTTTGCTGTTGTTGCTAGTTTGAGTTGAGAAATACACATTTCAGCATTATCAGTAATCTGTGTGTGTATTTCCATTGAGAACCAAGCAAGATGACTCATGATACTATTTGTTTATTATATCGCTATCGCAAATCGCAATCGCAATAATCGCAATATGACATTTTCCCCAAATCGTGCAGCCCTAGTACATACTGTATGCTGTATTCAAAAAGGAAATCATAAATCAGCTGAAACAAAACATGGATATGGATATTTCTTGTGCCAGTTTAGCAACTGACAATTTACTACTGTTTGTATCTCCTTTGTGTTCCACAGAAGAAAGTCAGTCATGGGTTTGGAATGGAATGAGGCTCAGGACATTTTCCTAAACTACTCCTTTAGCGGTTGAGGCTTGTGGCTTTCAGAGCAGGAATTCCAGACTCGGATAGGAGAGATTTCCTCTGTCTGCTCAGCAGATAGAAAGGGTGTCAGTCGCAGGAAAGAAACTTCCCATTGGTCAGTGCCGGAAGGGGGAGGGTGCTGAGCGTTTAGACATGTCTTTGGAATTCTGCCTGCAAGCTTTTCAGCAAAAACAGTGACAGCAGAAAGCAGGCATGTGAACCTTACCTCCAGTTCTGTCTCCCATCTGTTGATGTTATCTGTAGACTGATTCAGTTTCTCAAGTTCACCCTGTTGAAGAGATAAAGCCAGTTGAGATCGCAGTAAGACGTGTGTTGCAATGCCAGCAACATCTGGAAAGTGTTATTCAAGTAACCCAACACTCATATGTATGTTTTCCTCCGACCTTAGCCACACGTTGATGACACACAGATGTTTCACGCCGTTGTTTTCATTATGAAAATATTTTCTTGCATGGGTGGAGGATGAAAAACCAGTTCATCTAGCACAACTAGTCTTATATAAAGGTGTTTCCATGGTTCTTTGCAGCAATTTCTTACCAAGATTAAAAGTGTCAGTTATTGTAAAGAAAGTAAGTGCACTTTTGAAGCAAAATATTTGCCAAAAGGATTTCCAAGAAGGTTTCAAATGATAAAACGATAGATAATGTGTTAAAAAAAAAAGACACTGAAATCATGCTTAAAAATATCTGCATGTCACTGGAAAATGTGTTTATGACTGATATTTTTTTTTTTTTTTTTTTTTTTTACATAGTGCAGGGTCAAACAACCTGGTATTGAAGGTTAATAATTTTAAATAATAATCGACTCTAAAATCTGTTATACCATAATGTCCAAATACTTTTTCACCCACTGTAAATCGTTTTCTAACGGATAAT